>NC_056748.1:830688580-830771080 GCF_019279795.1 Protopterus annectens | reverse complement strand
CCTTCGATACTGTATCTCATCCTCTACTACTATCCAAACTCGCAAATCTCCACCTATCCCCCTCTGCACTAGCCTGGTTTAATAGTTACCTATCTGGCAGGGAACAATCTGTCAAATGGCTCTCATCCTCCTCACCTTTCCTTCCTATCTCCACTGCTGTTCCCCAAGGCTCCATCTTGGGACCCCTTTTGTTTAACATCTTCACCAATGATCTTTACACATCATGCAAAGAATCCTTCCTTATTCAGTATGCCAATGACTCCACACTTATATCCATCTTAAATAACATTCCTGAACTTCACTCCCTGACCCAACAGGCCCCACTATCCACTGAACAATGGCTCTCTTGCAACCTATTGATCCTAAATCCCAAAAAGACCAAACTCCTACTTTTCCTTCGCCATTCTCTTTCTCATCGCAAAACCTCCTTTTTTATTACATCTTCTAACAATACAAATATCCAACCTGACACCCACACAAATCTCCTAGGGGTCATTATCGATGACAAACTCAAGTTCAACCTACACATACTCCAATGTATAAAAAAAACAAACCAGAAACTAGGTCTGTTATATCGGAACAAAAAATTCCTAACCCCTGAATCTAGACTTACGCTGGGCCAGGCACTCCTCCTCCCCTCCCTCTTATACGCCACCCCAGTTCTTACCAATATCCAGGCCTCCATTCTAAACAAACTGCAACAGACTTACCATAAAATAGCCAGATTCATTACTAACTCCCCATACAACTCACACCACTGCATTTCTTTAAACTCTCTTCAATGGCTTGAACTTCCCCAGTTTTTGCTATCTTATCAATTTCATATGCTACATTCTATTCTTTATACACCCTCCTTCTGTCAATCTCTATCTTCCTTAGTCTCCATCTACATCCCATCCCAGACCCTCCATACTTCTAACCAACAATTACTTGATATCTACCACCCAAAAAGGTCAGTAGGCAAACTACTCTACAAACACTCCCTTGCCCATGCTTGGAACAAACCTTCCCTTGACTTACGTTCAATCTTCCACACCTCACACTTTAAAAATGAACTAAAAGCTTATTTTCTCAATTCCAGAACCTGCCCTTGCCATGACCCTACCTAGTCTTCCTTCCCTTTATGTACCCTCAAAAGGACCATACTTAGTACCTCATTACACCTCTCTCTCTCCAATGTGTCTACTATGCATTTGCACAATTTTATACAAACAAAAAATGTTCATTGTTGACCTATTGAACTATATCAATGTAAAATTGTTACTTAACTTCTTTTTAATGCAACTTTAACTTTATGCATGTATCCCAACATATATGAATTGTTTTGCTATAACTGCTATTACATCAATATTGTTTAAAATTGTACTTGTTTTAAAACGTATTATTGGAGCTTTTCTCCTCGGGTCTCCACTGAAAATGGGCCACAAGCCCAGTTGGACAAACCCGGTTAACAAATGTCAATAAATAAATAAATAAATAAATGCTGAAATCTCAATTTTTTCCCCAATATGTATTAAAAGTTTGCTACCTAGCCAGGTTACCCAGCAGCCATACCCCTCCTTAGCCCTGCATAACTCATTCTCTTGGCCTTGCTTACCCACCTATAACTGTAAAGTGCCCCTTCCTCTCCCTATATAAGAGCTATCTCTGATCTCAGTCTCTCCCTCACCCCAGCATAGCTTCTACACACTTCTTTTTTCCTTCCAGGCTAGCTCCCTCTACTAGTCCTGCTTTATACTTTCACCCTTCTTTGTCTCCCTGCAATATTTCCCAAGTACAGCTCTGTTATACTAGACTGCCTATATACCTCATAGTCTACTTGCTGCAATCCTCTACTTTCTGCCCTTTGCTACCCCTCTTCTTCATCACTTCAGATTATCTCACCCTACACTCACCTTACTTACCAGTAAGGTGAATTGCAGTAGCCTGCTGCTCACTGATTGTTCTCTCAGACTCTCTCCTCCTTACCTGACTGAACCCGCTCTGTTCGCCCTGCGGGCTCACTCCACTTCCCTACCCTGCCCCCAAATTCTACCCACCCCCAGCACTCCTACATTTATTCCTCCATCTCTCCTCCCACTTATTCCAATTATCCAATAGCTCTTCTTCCTGCCTTACAACTGCTCTTAATCCACCCACTCTAATTTACCCAACTTCAGCCTCTCCTATTCACTCCTCCTACCTAGTCTCCTCCCTCTCCTCTCATACATCTCCTCTATCACCTCTCTCTCAATATTCCTATTCCCCACATCCCTTACTACTATATTCCTGCCTCCTTCATATAACTTCAGACAAACCACTTCTCTCTCCAATTTCATTCTTCATCTTCAAACATACTCTCTACTTCAACTGACATTCCTATCTCTCCTCCCCCTTTGCATAATCATGGTTTCCTCAATCCTCCAGCAGCTCATAGTCCCTTGCTTCCTCCTTCTCTTTCTGATTCCTTCATGCTATATCAGCTCATATTCTTCCTTTGCTTATCCAATTCCACCAACAAAAATAGCATCCACTGAAAACTCCCATCACCCTAACTTTTACTCTCACTTCCATTCTATCTCCTCTTATCTTATCCCGCCCAATCAACTCTACCTGTTCCACTATAAAATCTTCTCTACTACTGCCAATACATTTACACACAAAATAACCTTACATCCAACTAAACTCTCAATCTGTAAACCTAAATCTCTTAAATCTTTTCTGTTTAGCAACATATTCTTAGCTGGAGATATCCACCCCAACCCTGGCCCCATTCTTTTCACTACCAATAATTACCCAACCCCATCCTCTCCCCTCCCAAACACATTGAACATCTTCACCATGAACTCCCAAAGTCTTAATAACAAAGTCCACCTTTTCCAGGTTTGGTTAACCCATAACCAACCAGATATCTTAGCCATTTCTGAGACTTGGCTTAAACCCCATATCTCTGATTCAGAGATACTTCCCCCTGGATACCATATTATTAGAAACGACCAACCTATAAAAAAGGTGGTGGCTCTGCCATAGTTTACTCTAAATCACTAACTGTAATTCCCCTCCAAATTCCAGTTCCTCAATTCAAAAATACTGAACTTACAGCTGGACTACTGAAACTAAATAGACACAAAAATGTCTGTATTATTGCCCTATATATCTCCCCTGGGAACAATATCCCTATCCTCAAAGACATTCTCCAATGGGCATCTACTAAAGTTAACTATGAAACATGCATCTTAGGTGATGTAAATACTGACTGGAACAAAATTAACTCTCTCTCTCCTTCCCAAGCCATCAACCTTTACAACTTCACTCAAACAATACACCATATAACCCGACCCAACAAAACTAACACCCCCAGGATCCTCTATTGACTGGATCCTAGACTCCAATCCAAATAAAATCACTAATTCTGGAACAATTCCGGACACTATTAGTGACCACCTCCCAGCCTTTATTCATCGCGCTAATAACTCTTCTCCTCACCAGCACCACTACATCCTAACTCATAATCTTAGTAACTTTAACCCTACAACCTTCTCAAACCTGTTCAAACAAATGTACTGGCAAGACCTTAAAACTCTCCCTCTTGATGCTGCTATCAACCACTTCAACTCTGTTTTCTTAGATACGCTTAACTCTCTTGCCCCTATCAGAAATAAAAGGGTAAAAATAAATACTGCTCCTTGGTTATCTAAACATACTAAACAAATTATGCATCAAAGGGACAAACTATGGAAGCTGTTCCAAAACAATAAACTGCCCAACACCTTGCTCCAATATAAGCAACTACATAACCAAGTAAAACAACAAATTACCAAGGACAAAAAATCCTATTGCACCAACCTCCAGTCTAATAATAACAACAACCCCAAGAAATTCTGGAATTCAATAAACTCTCTCCTTAATCCCAGCTCCAGAAATAATCCCTGCCCTGACCCAAGTTAATCTGACCTAGAACTATGCTCAGAATTTAACTCTTTCTTCATACAAATAATATCTGACCTAACCAAGACCTTCCCTAGCAATAACCCATCTGTTCCCCTATCTTCCCCCATCAATTCCTCCAATAACCCTCCCCTCAGGTTCGAGCTCAAACCTGTCTCAACTAACTTTATAAAAAGACTTCTGTCTAAACTTAAACCCTGCTCTAATGCCCCTGACAATATTCCCTCCACTTTCCTAAAATGTGCCGCAGATGGGATAGCACTCCCAATCAGCATCATTATTAATAGATCTAGTAATGAATCTTACATACCCAAACTATGGCGATCAGCTTACATCCTTCCTCTTCACAAAGGAGGCAAGAACACCAGCATCACAAATTTTCGCCCTATTGCTCTACTCTCACCAATCTCTGAAATCTTAGAAAAGTGTATCCACTTCCAACTTATGCCTTTTCTAATCCAAAACCATCTTCTTACACCAACTCAACATGGCTTTCGCTCTGGCCATAGCACTACTACTGCTCTACTTTCCTTCTTAGAAACTATCAATCAAGCCCGAGATTCAGGTCACCTGGTCTCTACTGTTTTGCTTGATCTCTCTAAAGCTTTTGATACTGTTTCCCATAAACATCTTCTCCTTCATCTATCAAACCTACATCTCTCATCTAACTCTCTATCCTGGTTCTCCAGCTACTTATCAGATAGGTCTCAGGCAGTCAAATGGAAAAACTCCATCTCCTCCTTCCTACCTACACCAACAGGTGTACCATAGGGATCCATCCTTGGACCCATGCTTTTTAATATTTTTATTAATAACTTTCACACTGCTATCCCCGATACCAAAATTATTCAATACGCAGATGATTCAACCTTAGTCTGCTCTGCCTCAAACATCTCTGAACTGCTTCTCAAAACCCAAGCTGCCTTCTCAACCACTGAAAACTGGATGCGCAAAAACCACCTCTCCCTTAATGCTAACAAATCCAAAATTCTCCTCTTCTCCCCCAGAAAGTCTTACTCCTATGACAAAGACACTTTCAAAGTCTTTAGTAACTCCAACTCCACTATTGAAGTGGTTCCCTCTGCCAAACATCTCAGTGTTATAGTCGATGAATTCCTAAAGTTCGACATACACATTCAACAAAATATTAAGAAAACCCACCAAAAACTAGGCATGCTATATAGGAATAATCACTTTCTCTCTCACTCCACCAGGCACACTTTGGCCACTACCTACCTTTTGCCCTCATTATTATATGGAGCTCCTCTTCTAACCAACTTGTCATCCCCTATCACCTCCAAACTAGAAAACTGCTACAATAAAATCTCTAAATTTGCCTCCAACTGTAAAAATTCCACCCATCACTGCCTTTCCCTTCAATCCCTAAATTGGCTAGATCTACCAAACTACCTAAACTATCTGCAGCTCACCACAGCGCACAAACTTATATTTCAGCCATCTAACTATCCTGCCCTAGCTAACATCCTTCCACCCTACATCCCCAATAGAACTCTCAGATCCGAACATCAAAACCTGATTGCTATCAATAAACCTAAAAGTCCAGCTGGCTAACTTCTCTTCTTCACTATTGGCAAGACTTGGAACTCTCTCCCTTCCTCTTTAAGAACAATATCAAACTCTAAAAATTTAAAAACTCAGCTTTTCAAACATCTGTCCACTAAGTGGACATGCTGCTGTCATCACCCTACCTAAAACTATACAAGAATACACAGATAGCCTACCTAGAATGTAAAAAGGTGAGGCAGTGCATATAGTCTACCCCACCTAAAAATTATCCAAGAACACATTGATATCCCACATGGAATGTACCCTTGCTCTCAAAATGTCCTACAATTATTTATCTTTGAACCCCCTTGTGTAAGTACTGTAAATAGATTTTCTTATCGCTCTTCTCTATGTGCTTATATAATGCATTTTCTCAAATTACTCTATAAGAATAGCTTTATAAATGTATAGCCTTTTTAGAATGTGCTTATGTGCTTTTTAATGCATTTTCCAAATTACTCTATAAGAACAGCTTTATAATTGTATAACCTTTTTAGAATAACCTTAGTGAAGTTGTATTTGACTATTTTGTAATAATGAATGCTCCTATTGTACAAACTGGTCACTTCAATGTATCACTTATATTTTTTCATATTTTGTAATTTTTAATTTGTATTTGTATTTTTGGAGCTTTTCTCCCCGGGCCTCCACTGAAAACGGGTCCCCAGGGCCCAGTGGACCTCCCCGGTAATCAAACTGGAAATAAATAAATAAATAATAAAGGCAAATTTCAAAGTGTGGAAAGTGCATAATTGTGAATTCAAATATCTCAAATTTGCGGTTGTGGCTTTATGTTACGTGACGTGCGGTGTTTACGTTGGATGCAGTTTGATGTGGTGTATGGATTTGTGTGGAGTGTAAGGTAAGTGACTGTTTTTAAAGGGTTTTGGGTGGAGTTTGATTATGTGTTAGATTGTTTTTAAGTTGTATGTGTGGGTTAGGGTAGGTAGGTTAATGTATGAGTGTGTAATTGTTGGATGTGTTGGTGTTTGTGTATGTGTGATTTTGTGTGTGTGTGTGTGTGTGTGTGTGTGTGTGTGTGTGTGTGTGTGTGTGTGTGTGTGTGTGTGCGCGCTCGCGAGAGGGACTGTGGAATGTCTGGGTGTGAGTGTTCTGTCTGTTACTGTTTGTGCGATCTTGGAGTTAGTATATATAAGTAGCGGGGTGTGGGTAGGTATTTGTGTTTTTGGTGTTTTGTTTTTTTGTGTGTATTTCTTTTGTGGTGTTGGTGTTGTGGTTTGTGTGTGGTGTGGTGTATACTGTGTGTTCAGGTTTATGGTTTTGGGTTTGTGAAGTTTCGGTTTTGTACGGTTTTGGCTTTATGGTCTCAAAATGCTGAAATTCGAGATTTCAGCATTTCGAGATTATGAAGTGAAACTATATATATATATATATATATATATATATATATATATATATATATATATATATATATTCCCCTACTGACCAACCATAAATTAGTGTTCAAAACAAAAAAGGAAACAGAACACAGCGGTACACAAAAACTCCCGAAAAACTTTAATGAAGTAAGCGCTTTTGTACAGAGCAATCGCAGTACTTCTTCAGACTTAACACAAGCATAATACATAATGCCTTTAATTACAAACCAAACTAATCACATGGTGTTAATTAGTTAAAAAATCCATTAGTAAAGAACTATCTAAAAGATACTAGAGAATTCCCTTAGTAAAAATGGAATACTATAATCATTTAAAATATATATGTATGTATGTAACTAGAAGTCATCTAAAAAACATGCATATCAAAAAGCTAAATAAGAAAAACAGCTATCTAAAAATATATATATTGCTTATATGCCCCAAAAAACTACCTCATTAAACTCCTTAACTTCAAAATACAAGTTATGGAGCATACAGCATTGATACCTGGGTATCTAAAAGCATCTACCTTAAGTTTCCATAATAATTCACATCTTTCTAACCATAAAGAAATGGGACCTTCCCTAGTTCTAGCACCAATCTGGTCAATAACCCAGAACGTAAAACAATGTTCAGGGTTAATAGCCACATGCTTTGCTAGTGCATTCTCAACTTTCTTATTTTTAACTACATATTGGTGCTTATTTAACCGATCTCTTAATCTTCTATCGGTTTTGCCTATGGAGAAAACTGGATACTGCTTACACTTAGCCATATAAATAATATTCTTGGAGTTGCAGTTATATCTCTCATTGCAGGCAAAACTTATGTTATTTATATGGAAATATAAGTCTGTATCAATAAACCTGCAGTAAGGGCAAGATTCACATTCGAACATGCCTCTAATCCTAGGGATATAAGTTTTCGTGTATTCAAAATAGGACTTCAAGTTACGTCCTCTACGGAAAATAACTGTTGGTTTCCTTGGTGACCTATACCTAATATTTTCATCTGATGTAATTAAATTCCAATTGTTACTCAAAATTTTTTTCAACAAAAAGGCATCATTGCTAAAGGGGTAATAAAAGTTAAGGAATAATCAGTAAAAGGACTATCTTGGGTGGTATCCAGATCAAATCTGGTTCCAGCTGGATCCAGGCTCTCTCTCTGAGAATTGTTCAAAATAGCTTTAAAATGACCTGAACTCCTTTTCATTCTAACTTCCTTGACAAGATTGTCAGCCAAAAATAATGGATACCCTCATTTCAAAAATAGATCTTTAAGAAACTCACACTCCTCAATAAAATCAGAAAAGTTAGAGACCATTCTGGTGGCCCTAACTGACTGTCCTTTTATTGACATAATTACATCTAGAATGGAGGAAATGCTAGATACTACTAGTTATGCTAGTGCTTCTTTGAATGAACTTAATCTTGCCTATAAGAAGATAAGATCTTTTCTGAATGATTTATTTACTGAAGCTCATATTTCCCTGGAAATATTTAATTTCCTTTCTCTTCCAGCACCACAAGTCTCTGTTATCAAAGGACTTAAGTAACCCTCCACTCCGTCTATAGTAAATGGACGTAATTCTATCAGGTATCCTATGACTAAGTTTGTAGACCACATCCTTAAGTAATATTTGAATGATGAAATCCAGATTTGCAAGGATTTGTGGTCTTTTATGGAGAACATGAGTGGTTTGGTTTACAGGGACAGTTATAATTTTGCTATGATTGATGTCAGGGATTTATATACTGTGATCCCACATGATCTTGGAATTGACTGGATTAGCTAAATTCTACTAAGGAAGGGTGTTAGTGTTGAGGAAATGTATCTGGTACAGGAATTCTTGGACCTTATACTCACTAATATTTTTTTTTTCTATTTGGTGAGATCTTTTATGTGCAATCTAAAGGGGTGGCCATAGGGTCCCCATGTGGGGCTAGCTTTGTTAACCTTGTCATCTGTTATTCAGAAAGTGAATATATTTTGAACAATAATCCCTTTTCTGAACATATTTATTATTACACGCAATATTTGGAAGATATTTTTATTGTATTCAAGGTAGAAGTTGATTTATTCCACAGACTGATCAGTTACATGTATAAGACTACTGAATTTTTAGAGTTTACAAGTGATTTTCAGACAGATAGTATTTCCTATTTGGATATCTGCTTGAAGAAAGACAGGGTTAAGCAACAAAATGTGGCCACCATTTATAGAAAAGAGACATACTCCAATTCTTTTCTTCATTATTCCAGCTCCCATCCAGAATGTCAGAAAAAATCTGTTGTAAAAGGACAGTTAGTTAGGGCCGCCAGAATTGTCACTAACTTTTCTGATTTTATTGAAGAATGTGATTTTCTTAAAGATCTATTTTTGAAAAGAGGGCATCCATTGATTTTGGCTGAAATCTTATCAAGGAAGTTAGAATGAAAAGGACGTCAGGTCATTTTAAAGCTATTTTGAACGAATCTGAGAGAGAGAGAGCCTGAGTCCAGCTGGATCCAGATTTGATCTGGATACCACCAATGATAATCCTTTTACTGATTATTCCTTAACTTTTATTGCCTCCTTTAATAATGAAAAAAATTTTGAGTAACAATTGGAATTTAATTACATCGGATGAAAATATTAAGTATAGGTTACCAAGTAAACCAACAGTTATTTTCCGTAGAGGACGTAACTTGAAGTCCTATTTTGAATACATGAAAACTTATATCCCTAGGATTAGAGGCATGTTCAAATGTGAATCTTGCCCTTACTGTAGGTTTATTGATACAGGCTTATATTTTTATATAAATAATATAAGATTTGCCTGCAATGGGAGATATAACTGCAACTTCAAGAGTATTATTTATTTGGCTAAGTGTAAGCAGTGTCCAGCTTTCTCCATAGGCAAAACGGATAGAAGATTAAGAGATTGGTTATACGAGCACCATTATGCAGTTAAAAATAAGAAAGTTGAGAATGCACTAGCAAAGCATGTGGCTACTAACCCTGAACATTGTTTTACGTTCCGAGTTATTGACCAAATTGGGGTTAGAACTAGGGGAGGTCCCTTTTCTTTATGGTTAGAAAGATGTGAATTATTATGGCAGCTTATAGTAGATGCTTTTAGATACCCAGGTGTAAATGATGTATGCTCCATAACTTGCATTTTGAAGTCAAGGAGTTTAATGAGGTAGTTTTTTGAGGGATTTAAGCAATATATATATTTTTAGATAGACGCTTTGCTTATTTAGCTTTTTTATGTGTATGTTTTTTAGATGACTTGCAGTTACATACTTACATACATATTTTTAAATAATTATAGTATTCCATTTTTTACTATTGGAATTCTCTGATATCTTTTAGATGGTTCTTTACTAACTGATTTTTTAATTAATTAACACCATGTGACTAGTTTGGTTTGTAATTAAAGGCATTATGTATTATGCTTGTGTTAAGTCTGAAGAAGTACTAACATTGCTCTGTACGAAAGCGCTTACTTCATTAAAGTTTTTTGAGAGTTTTTGTGTACCACTGTGTTCTGTTTCCTTTTTTGTTTTGAACAGTAGTTTGTGTTTTTCATTTTGGACTTGGTTTAACAATAAATTAGTGTCCTTCAGGCAATGAAAATTCTATATTAATCGCAAGTCTTAGCCACTGTTTAAAATAATTAATTATAATATGCTTTATCAAAAACATAGCAATATAGAAAGATATTGCCACTTTATTTTATCGAAATGTTAACTATTTCATAACCAACCGTTGTTTATAAGATGTGTTATGATATGTATTGTAATCCTGCTGCATTCTTGAATCTTGAAGAGGGTGCTAGAAATGGGAGCATGTCTTTTTTAATTTAGATACCTAGACCATAAACATCAACATCCACAGTCAGTGAATGTTATTTTTTAGCTATGTTTTTTTTTTTTTTTTTAGCTGGCTTTGTGGCATAGACAGATAGACCCTGACAAATACCCATTAGAGCATCGATTCAGGAGCAAGCCAGGCAAAGTGAGGAATGAAGATAGAAATTTTATTTATTTATTTATTTAACATTTGTTTACCAGGATAGTCAGACTGGACAACTGGTGTCCGTTTTCAGTGGAGTCCTGGGGAGAAAAGCTCCACAAAGTTACAGAGTAATAAGTAAAAAAAAATATGATAGAGATAGTATTTAACAAAGTTTAACAGACATAGCCTAGCATGCATCCGGAATCTCTGACAAGTTCTGGTACTATTGGTAAGTATAAACAGGGGATTGGGCCTGGGAGATGAACCATTTACAGATTGCCTGTGTCCATTAGAGACACAGGTGCCAAACCAGGGAAGAATTTCCTGTTCCCCAGCCAACTGCTCATGTTACACTTCAATCGGGTTAGGAAAGAACACTGCTTCACATGGATGGGGAGGTCTCTGATATGCATGCCTGTATCTCCAACAAGTCCTATTTATATCACAGGCAAGGTTTAAGTCTTTAGAATGGGTAATTCTAGTGCTTTTTGATTTTTGAATATGCATGAAGTTCATCAGAGTGGGGTCTGACAATGCCTTGTGTGCCAAGCATAGATCTCCCCCTCAACAGCATGTAGGAGGCAGAATACAGGGATGGGACCTTGAGGCAGTCTGTACAGGACATGCTACTTATGCCCTGTATTCTTTTAGTGAGGAACCTCTGTGAACATTCCAATTGTTGGATATGTCTGTTTGGTTATCTACCAAAGGGGGCATTGTACTCAATGATAGGTCTGATGAATGCCAAATAAGTGGAACAATTTCTTCCTTGGACCTAGATGTAATGCCTTTGTTTATAAGTTGCACAACATAGAATGATTTCCTCAGTACTGTAAACACATGATGAACAAAGGCTAGATTACTTTCCATGTGTGTCCCCAAGTCCATGACTACTGGGTCAACTCTAAGGAATGTGTTGTTGATATGATAGTTACCTATGGTAGATGACTTCCCAAAGGATACTGTTATGCATTACTTGGCATTTATTTTTTGTCCATGGCTCTGACACCAGTTATTTGCCTGTGTCAGTCCTTCCTGGAGAACATTTGTGTCAGAAGGGGATTTAATGATAACTTCTAATTTGCAATATTCTGCAAATTTAGTCAACCGGAGGCCATTGACAATGACCTTGACTTCAGAGAAGTAAATGCCAAAATGAAGCAGTGCTAGGACTGATCCTGAGGGACTCCTCTTTTAACTGGCCTCTTTGTAGAGGTGGACTCCCCAATTCTTACTTCCTGGGTTCTGTCTATTAGCCAACTGGCTATCCACTGGGTGACATAAGGGTTTATACCAAATCTCTTGAGTTTGTCAACAATGCCAGAGTGGGGTTTTGTGTCAAATGCTTTGGCTAGGTCAAGATCGTCAGTGTGAATCATTTTACATTCATACATTGCTTTGGTAACTTTTCTCAGAGAAGTCCACCAGGACAGAGACATGACCTACCCTTGACGACACCGAATTGGATTGGGTTCAGTGTCTGGAGGTTTCTATGTCATTATTGATCATTTCCATGATAATTCTTTTCATGGCTTTGCATATGGGACTAGTGTGACTTACGGATTTGTAGTTTCCAGGGACTGTAGATGGCCTGCCTTTGTGCAGAGGGATGACTGTTTCTGTTCTCTATGCACTTTATAAGCACTTACACGAGTGCATGGATTGTGCAATCCCTAACAGAACCAAGATGTTACCCTCCAAAAAAAGGAAGCCAATCTGGTAGTCCCCTGCCATACACAAACTCTACAACAGAAGAAACTGCTGCAAAAAAGAGTAAAATCCCATGATTGGAGGTACTCCCTTGTCAGCCTCAGTAAGAAGCTGAGATCCCTCATAAAATCCTCCAAAGTTAGTTACAAAAACAAAATGGCCACTGATTCTAAAGACAACCACAAAGCATTCTATAGCTATGTCAAGAATCTCAATGGCAACACACAGATCTGCTCTGAGTTACAGCACAATGGCACTAAATATACAGAACCAACTGATATTGCCAACAACCTGGCAGATCGATTCAGTACTAACTTTACCCCTCCTTGCACCCCCTAAAGGGCCCATCTCTGTACTGGAAGAATGCAAAGTTCCTGTAATCACAGTTGCACAGGTAAAAAACACACACTCCAAAGCCAAGAACACAGCATCCATGGGACCTGACAACATCCCAGGCTGCGTTCTAGATGAACTACAGAACGAACTGGCACCCCATCTAAGTACCATGTTCACTCATAGCCTCACCACAGGCTTTGTGCCACTGAATGGTGCACAGTGACAGTTATCCCACTCCACAAAGGGGGAGCCACCACGGTCCCTGGGAACTATTATCCCATTAGCCTGATGAGCCTGGTCTGCAAGGCTATGGAACATATCATCATGGAACTTATAAACAATAACATTGGCAATCTCCAACCTCTGGACCCCACCCAGTTCAGATTTGTAAAAGGCAGATCATGTCTCCTAAACCTGATAGACTTCTTTGAAGCAGTCACCAAAGCCGTAGATGAGGATTAGCTGGTTCACACAGCCTAGGTATAAATCCCTATGTCACAAGATGGGTTGCTAACTGGCTCACTGACAGAACCCACACTGTGAAAGTAGCAGACTCCGAATCTGACTTCAGACCAGTGACAAGTGGAGTACCACAGGGTTCAGTCCTGGGTCCTCTCCTGTTTGGTATCCACTTCTCTGAAGTACGCTAATACAGAAGGTCTTTGACTAATGAAGTTCACAGATAACTGCAAACTAGGAACCATAATCAAAACTCCTAACGATGTGGACATCCTACAAAAGGGGCTCACTGAGACAGATGCCTCATGTCAAAGCCATGGCCTCAAGCTCAATGCCAAAAAGTGCATTGTCATCCCTTTTGGTAAAAGCTCTATACCCATGAACTACCACATAGGCAGTAGTCTGCTTAACACCAAAAGTGTGATAAAAGACCCAATGGACACAGGTGGGCAGTAGTCTCTCCTTTGATAATCACATTGCCACAGTAGTCAAGAAATTCTTCTACATGGCACACCTCATCACAAAAGGTTTCTCATCTAGGAAAAAAAGAGGTCATTGTTCCCCTCTACTCATCACTCATTAGACCCATTATAGAATACAGTGCCCCCGAAAGGCTGCTCACTCATCTTAGGAGAGGTCGATGGTGTGTTGTAGGCTACGTGTCCTGCTAATGTATCACCTGTGGAAACTGGAGACCTAGCAGGATAGGGCTCATATGAGGCACTGCATTGCTCATTACTGTGTTTGACAGCTGTATGCTGCACTGGGTTACTTACATGAAATGCAGGGCTGGTAGCTAGGCAGCATAAAAAATTCCCTGATGGCTGCCTTGATGATGGTCATGCCACAGTTGGCTCTTACCAAGTTATGGAATAAATAGGAGGAGCTACTGTAATAGTCAGGTGATCAGTAGGTATGGGAAAGGCAAAATCATAGGATCATAGGAGATTACTAGGCTAATGGCCCTGGGGCCCTTACAAGCCTAGCCAAGAGTTTATCCCCAAAAAAGAAACCTCAGTCAGCAGCTGTCACCCCTGTCAGTGAGGGACAAAGGTGGAACCCCTGGGACAAATTTGTGATTTTCCATCCACTCATCAAGGTTGCACTTGAAGAGGGTCAATGAGGTACTCTGTTTGACGTGTATGGGAAATATATAACAGAGACAGGGTAGCCTCTGGGAGACAAACCTGTCTCCCCAGCAGGTTTTGTTGATGTCGAATATTAGATTTAGACCTACTGAGCAGGTAATGCATGAGGAGTGAGACATATGGATATGGAGCATCTCTAGTAGGGCAGCATCTGATATTGCCTTGTAGGCAAAACATAGATCACCTCTGAGCAATCTGTATGACACTGAGAAGAGTGATAGTGATTTGAGCCCGTCCACATAGGATAGGTGTTAGAAGCCATAGATTCTCTTTGTGAGGTATTTCTGTGGCCTTTCCAGTTGGTGCAGGTGTTCAGAAAGGTATATACCAAACGGAGCATTATACTCAATTATAGGTCTGATGAGGGAGGAGTACAGAGCAGTAATAACCTTTTTTTTCTGGATGCAATCCATTTACTTATGAGATGAACCAAGTAAAACAATCTCACATGATGGTCGAATGTGAGATTGTTGTCCACCTGAGTATCCAGGTCTCTCACCACAGGTTGTGAGCTTAGGGGGTTGACACTGATGTGGTAATCAGTAGGGGTGGTGTTTTTTCCAAATGGTATGATAATAAATGTTTTTGTGTTTAACTTAAGGCCATGACTTTAGCACCAGTTATTTGTAGCTGTGAGACCATCTTGCAGTATGTTAACATAATTTGGGGAGTCAATGACAGCACCCAACTTACAGTCATCCACAAACTTGGTCAGCCACAGGCCCTTTGTCTTTGCCTGGACCTCTGAGAAATAGATGCCAAACAGTAGGGATCGCAGGACAGATCCCTGGGGAACACCACTAGTGACAGGTCTGCTGTCAGAGGTGATGACACCTATTTTGACCTTGTGGGTCCTATCTGTGTGCCAGTTGGCCACCCATCTGATGAGACAGGTATTAACACCGAGTTATGTTAGCTTTTCTATGATACCTGAGTGAGGGATCGTGTCAAAGGCCTTGCCCAAGTCAAGGTAAGCTGTATGTACTGACCTTCTCTCATCCAGGGCCTTGGTGACAGTCTCAAAGAAGTCAGCTAGGTTCAATAGGCAAGATCTGCCCCTGAGGAATCCAAATTGGGTGGGGTCAAGTGCTTGGAGATTGCCTATGTCCTTGTTTATGAGCTCCATAATAATATGCTCCATGGCTTTACAGATCAGACTTATCAAGCTAATGGGGTGATATTTTCCCGTGTCAGTAGTGGCACCACCTTTGTGCAAGGGGATGACAATGGTAGTTCTTCACTCTGCTGGAATGAAGCCTGTAATTAGGCTGTGGTTGAATGGGGTGCTCAATGGCAAAGCTAGTTCTTGCTGGAGATGGTGCAGAATACAGCCTGGGATACTATCAAGTCCCATAGAAGCTGCATTCTTTTCCTTGGATAGGGCCTTTGACACTTGATCTACGGTGATGTTAGGTGTGGGACAAGTATTGGTGATGTTGACTGGGCCTTTGGGGAGTGATAAGGGGGTGATGTTTACACTAAACCTATCAGCTAGCAAGTTGGTTAAGTCAGCAGGATCAGTGTAAGTGGTACCATTAAGTATGAATTTGGAACAACCTTGGGCTTTGCCATGGAGATTCCTATCATAACTAAAGAAGGACTTGTGGCCTCCCTTTGTTTCAGAGGCTAGTTTCAACTCATAATTGACTTTAGAGGCTTTCACTAGTGATCTAATTTGCTTGTTGAGGCAGAGGAGGGAGTTTTTCCAATTTGGAATTTGTTCCTTTTTACCCTTGGACAACAGTTCCTTTTGTTGTAAAGCCTGTTGATAGAGGATGTCCACCAGACAGGTGCAGGTTTTAGTTCTGTTGAGTATGACTGAGTCCATGCATTGTACAGGTGCTTGTATACTGCACTGGCGTACTGTTCAGCATAGATGTCTGCATCCTCTGAGAGTGGTGGTGGTGTAAAGATGCTGATATCCTCCCTTGGGAGGTTGTAGTCAGCTTTTGAGATTTTTTTTAGGCTGGTTATGGTTGGGAAGGGGTTGGGTGGGACAGGAACTTCAAATGAGACAGACCGATGACCTGATCTCACCAGGGAAGAACATACTACGTCAGTGGTCACCCATGTTGGTGAGAACCAAGTCCAGTATGTTATCTTCCCTTGTAGGGGAATGAGACCAGCTGGTCTAGTGCGTTAGAACTGATGAAGCAAAGGAATTGTTGGGTGAGTGCATTAGTGCAGGAATAGTTCACCCATTCTATGGTGGGGTAGTTGAAGTCACCAAGGATCAGGGTGTTAGGGGGTACCTTGATGGAGACAAGTAGGTCCAGGTAGGAGGAGTGGGTGTCCTGAGTCATGGAGGGGGGCTCTATAGCCGGCTATAACTTGGATGGGTGTCTTACCAACTGTCAGTTACACCTAGAGTAATTACAGTGTTTCATGCTGGTAAACCAGTCTGGAGGTGTGCCTGTCCTTAATGAAGATACAGACTCCACCACCCTTAGTCTTTCCAACCTCATTTTGGGGTCAGAAAGTGTGGAATGAGGTATAGCCTGATAAGGCAGGGGTGGTCTCCGCAGACCTGAACTAAGTTTCCATGACTGCACAGACATTGACATCTTCCAGTGTGAGGAGAGCCTCCAGTGAGTGCATTTTCAGGGTAAGGCTCCAAGCACTGAGCAGCATGACCTTCGGTTTGCTTTCTGACAGATCTTTTATTTTGGAAGATTTGTCTTTGGGACATAACCTAAAAAAGGCACAATGGAGGAGGCAATAACCTTGGCCAAAATCCGGAACCCCAGTGGTGACAGATGGAGGCCATCTCTGGCAAAGCATCGAGGCTCATCAACCATGTCATCCCAGGCAGACAGATACGGGATCCCCTTGGAAAGACACCAGAAACTAAGCCAGTTGGTGAAGTGAATAATTTTTTTGTTGACATTGTGGTATCATTCTTGGTGAAGGTAGGATGCTGCTTAAGGCTAGGGTCATACCTGCCTTTAGCACATACTCTGATAGCTCAATCATGTCTCTCTTCATATAGTACAGGGGGTATGTCTTAAGTCATTCACACCAACATGAACAATGACAGAGTCATACTTGTACCTGTTGTGGTGAGACTTGGGTGCACGTGTGATGTGGTGGATTCTAGCACCTGACAAACAGCTGACAGTGACCTTCTTCTTGTTGAGCTTGGTGAGGGGGACATCAGTGTGTCTCGCTGAGTTGCCAATGACTAGTATGTTTGGTTTATTTTTATGCCTTATGGGCTGCATTGGTTTACTGTTATGCCTAATGATTTGTATTTTTGAGACACTGATGTATTGACTACTGTGTGTGTTATGTGATTGGTGTTGTGTGTGGAATGTTTGTGAGTGTGTTTTGGGGGTCTCTGTTGTTCAGGTAAGTTTTTGTTGAGGACCCATGCATAGGTGGGTGTGTGACTTTGTGATGTGGGTGGTGTGGTGTTTGTGCTGGCAATCTCTTCTTTGTTGGGAATACCGACTGTTGTGTGAGAGAGCATGGATTCCAGCTTACTGATGTAGATGCATTTCTCAAAAGTAGAAGAATTCTGTGCTAGGAAAAGGGGACTGTCCGTGAACATGTGGCAGTTGCTGTACTGTCTCAGTATGCCCACGTCGAGCAGGATGGCAGGGGGAAACTGATGGGAACTGTCCAGACATAGTGTTCTGAATACTTGTCAGAGTTATGGAGAGCAGGGTTTGATAAGGGTTTTTCCACAAAAACCCTAAATGTAAAATAACTGGCCTGAAGCACAAATACTAAAACCAAAACTAAGATACTTAGAATAGCAGACAAATTTAATCAGGCTACTAGCAAGCAGTAATCAGTGCAGAATAAAAGCACTTGAACACTTAAGAGCACACAGAACAGTAAATAATAAAGAAGGTAGAAGACAGTTACAGTAAGAGCAGCTGAATAAAGTATAAATATTTTTTATAGTGGACAGGTTGGAAACAGAGTAAGATTAAGAGACTACAAGGGTTGTCTTCCCAAATGCTCTCTCTGTATACAGTAGATAGAGCTGATGAGATGGGACTGGTAGAAGTGTCTGAAATCAAATAAGCAAGAGGGTGGTCCTTCCCAAATGATCTCACTGTACTCAATTGAGTGAGAAAATGAGATGGGTCCAAGAGGAGTGTCCAAACACAAATTTACAGCAGGGGTGGGGAATTCCAAAGCTACCAAGATTAACATCACACCAAGGACAGGGAGGGAGGGTTGGAAACTGACTGCAGAGATACAGAGAGACCACAATATTCAATTGATATTCAGTGAAACAAATAAATAAAATGCAGTACTATCACTGAAACAAGGCAAGTGCAAACAAAAGTTTACTTAAATCAGCTTGCATTTCTAGATGATTACAGGTAGATCACAGCTAGCCAAGCATTTTGCTTGTTTGGTTAATTGATGGTTCAAGTTTGTGTTGTGTGTTATAGTTTTTAAAGATGTGGAGGTGATGTAGCAGAGAGATTACTATCGTTCTATGTTTTCTTTAAGGGCAGATGTAATTTTATCAGTTTTAACAATAGTGGAATGTTGCAGATCGGTGAAGAAACACTGAATTCTCCAAGTTTATGCCCATAACAGTGCAGTGAATTTAGTGTATTTAAGATAGGGATTATGTGGGAAAAGTGCCACCAAATGGGGGTACAGAATGCTTGCTCCATGAAAAATGCTTTTTTTTTAATTTTATTTTCAGATTTACTGTGTCTTTTACTGAAGATATTATTAGGGATTTATGTTGTTGGGTACAATGTATTTTTCTTCATTCTGTCACCATATTAAAAAAAATCACCAACATATTCTCAATAAAATTTCTTCTCAGTAATCATCCCTGCTTTCCTGCCTTTCTGTGCTAGTCTAGTCTGGTTTTCAGGCTTTGCTGAATCCAGGACTGTGGTTAAGGTTCCTGTGTTGCCCATATCATACTTGAATAGTTAGGTGGCTTCCTTGCTCACTGTGAGAGAGGGAACTCTGAGCAGCCTATCTGTCCCTGTACGAGTGGTCCCAGCCCAGCAACTTGTAGCTCATTCACCATATTGGGCTAATTTCTATCCTTTTGTTCTCCCTGGTATAAAAATCACTTAGCGCATTTTTTGCGCTTGTATACAGCTCAGCAAAGCTCCTCGTGGTGCCCTGCAGAGTCCTACAAGCGGGTGAGAGACAAAGAGAGACTGGAAGTGTTTAAGTATTGATTCTTTCTTGTTGTATCCCTGAAACACTAATTCCGCCGAAAATGTGGTTATTCAGTGCTTCTGTGGAAACCTACTGATATCTACATTGCTTACTGTACTTAAAATTCATTATTGCGCTTTAAAAAGTTACTGTTTGTCGTTTTTGCTTGTATATCTGTAACATAGTTGTAGGCTCCACACTCAAGTGCGCTAGCCTCCTCTGTGTATTTAGAGTTATTTAAGTTGCTGCATTTCTGTTATTTGTGAAAAAAGAAAAAATACAAAAAAATAATCTCCCTGCTCTCCTGCCTTTCTGTACTAGTCTAATCCGGTTTTCAGGCTTTGCTGAATCCAGGACTGTGGTTAAGGTTCCTGTGTTGCCCATATCGTACTTGAATAGTTAGGTGGCTTCCTTGTTCACTGTGAGAGAGGGAACTCTGAGCAGCCTATCTGTCCCTGTACGAGTGGTCCCAGCCCAGCAACTTGTAGCTCTTTGGCCATATTGGGCTAATTTCTATCCTTTTGTTCTCCCTGGTATAAAAATCGCTTAGCGTGGCTTTGCGCGATTTGGCGCATCGGGCAGAGCTGGTTAATCGGGTTTAAACTATTCCTGGCTCCACAAAGTCTACTCTTCACTTTTTCCCTTGGAACTGCTCTAACTCTCAAATTAAACACTCTATTCTAAATCTAAAACCCTGCACTTGCTCATATAAGCAATTTCTATAAGTTAAGCACTGATAATTTAAATAAGCACTACATCCTCATATACTCCCATTGAGTACTTTATCCCCTATTGGTCCTTTCTGATTCAGTTGCAAAGGAGTTCCCTATACTATTCTAGCATGTCCAAAGGTCAGTTGCTGGTCTCTTCTCCAGTCCAGCTGGTGAATCTGGGAATCTTGAGGCAATGTTACAACTGCCTCATGTACACAGACAACCCTCTCCTCCTCCCAACAAGTACAAATATATGTGAGAGATGCAACCATATAGCCAAACTGGAGGCTGAGCTCTCTCGACTCAGTACTAGCGTAACCAGTCAGGGGGGGAAGGTAACCACACACACCACAAATCCAGTCTCACATAGTCCTACCACAACTGCAGACCAAGCACATAAACACACAAAAACATACTCTGAGGCTCTAAATAAAAATCTGCCAAAACAGCAGAGACCTCCAAAGCAGACACCCAAGCGACCACTACCCCAAAACAAAACACAGGCAACACATAGCTCACAAAGTCAGTGTGCCAAACAGCCACAGCCCTTAAGGCTCAACAACATACCTGATACACTTATAATAGGTGACTCTATAGTCAGACACACTGACATCCCGCTCACCAGGCTGAACAAAGAAAAGGTCACAGTGAGCTGCCAGTCGGGCGCTAGAATCTGCCACATAACACAAGCACTCAGGTCACTCCAAAGCAAGTACAAATATGACTCAGTCATTGTCCATGCTGGTGTGAATGACCTGAGACATACCTCCCTGGACTACATGAAAAGAGACATAGAGGAGCTCTCTGATCATGTAGCCCAGGCCGGTATGACACTGACCTTCAGCAGCATCTTACCCTCACCAAAAATGATGCCTCAGTATAAAGACAAAATGATCAATTTCAACAATTGGCTTAAGTATTGGTGTCATTCAAAGTGGATCCAGTATCTGTCTGCCTGGGATGACATGCTCGACAAGCCACATTGCTTCGCAAGGGACGGCTTGCACCTGTCACCCCTGGGCTTTCAGATATTGGCAAAGGCTCTTGCCACCCCCATAGTGCCTTTTTTAGGCAAGGCTCAAAAAACAAACCCACCTCCTTAGACAACACAAGTAGAAAGAAACTAAGGGTAATGCTGCTCAATGCCAGAAGTCTAAACCTCAAGATGCACGCTCTCGAAGCCCTCCTCAGTATGGAGAACATCAATGTCTGTGCAGTGACAGAAACCTGGTTCAAGGCTCCCGAGAGCACCCCAGCACTACCAGGTTATACCTCACATCATGCTTTTTGGCCCCAAAACTCAGACCGAACCACAAAAGGAGGGAGAGTATCCATATTCATCAAGGACACCCACACCTCCAGGTTAGTGGCATTGCACGAAGCATTGGAGACCATCCATGTGCAACTAACAGTGGGCAAAACTGCCTTTCAGTTTGTAGCATGCTACAGACCACCCTCTCAAACTCAGGAACCCCACTCAGCCTTCCTCAAGACACTGGAGAATATGAAGGTCTCTCCAAACACCATCATATTGGGGGACTTCAACTATCCAAACATAGACTGGGAGCATTACTCAAGCCCCAACACCCTAGCCCAGAGGTTCCTAGAATTCATAAACTCAAATGCTATGGAACAATTGGTCACCACTCCCACAAGAGGGGAAAACATACTAGATCTGATCATCACCAACATGGGAACACAATGTTCCATACCAGAAGTTCACCCCTCATTGGTAAGATCGGACCATAAATTAATCTCACTAGAAATCGACATCCCGCCTCCACCCCCAGCACAAAAGACCACAGTGAAGAACTTCTCAAAAGCTAACTTCTCACTTCTTAAAACCAAAGTGGAATCCTTCAAGGCCCCCAGGCCAGTGGAAACCACGGCCCTATCTGCTGAATCCTTTATAAACGTATTCTATGGACACCTTCAGGAATGCATGGATCATGCTATCCCAAATAAAACCAAGACCCATTCCCCCAAAGGCAGGCATCCTGTCTGGTGGACCCCAGCCATAAATAAGCTATACAACAGAAGGAGGAAGCTACTACATGATAGACCAAAATCCCTAAAAGGGAAGGCATCTCTGATCAGTACTAGCAAAAAACTATGATCACTCATAAAAACATCCAAGGCCACTTTCGAGAGAAAAATTGCACAAGCAACAAAAGATAATCATAAGGTTTTCTTTAGTTATGTTAAAAATCTGGGTGGCAACTCCCAGATATGCTCAGAGTTAGTCCATAATAACAAAAAATATACTGAACCCTCAGACATTGCCAACATCCTGGCAGACAGGTTCAGTGCAAACTCCCCCCCCCCAAAAGGACAAATATCTATCCCAGCAGAGTGTTGCCTCCCTGACATCTCAGATGCCCAGGTGAGAGCCACCTTCTCCAAAGCAAAAAACACAGCGTCAGTGGGACCGGATGGTGTCCCGGGCTACGTGTTACATGAACTCCAAGAAGAACTATACCCTCACATAAAGCTGCTATTCAGTCTTAGCCTTACTACAAGCTATGTACCCAAAGAATGGCGTACAGCAACAGTAGTCCCACTCCACAAAGGAGGCACCTCTATGGACCCTGGAAACTACCGCCCCATAAGCCTGACTAGCCTGGTCTGCAAAGCTATGGAGAGGATCATTATGGAGCTCATAAACAAAGACATTGGGGACCTACAGACACTGGATCCTACCCAATTCGGCTTTGTCAAGGGCAGATCCTGCCTTCTGAACCTGGTAGATTTCTTTGAAACAGTCACCAAGGCCATTGATGAGGGTAAGGTGGTCCACACAGCCTACCTAGACCTCGCAAAAGCCTTTGACACAATACCCCACTTGCGCATCATAGACAAACTCTCCAGCCTAAATATAAACCCCTATGTCATAAGATGGGTTGCAAACTGGCTCAAGGACAGAACCCACATGGTCAGAATTGCTGGAGCCATGTCAGACTCTTAACCAGTTACAAGTGGCGTCCCACAGGGCTCAGTCCTGGGACCTCTCTTATTCGGAATATATTTTTCTGAGGTACAGGCTAACACGGAAAGACTGTGGCTGACCAAGTTCGCAGATGACTGCAACTGGGCGCCATAATTGACTCTCCAGCTGACACAAGCATCCTCCTAAAGGGTCTCATAGAGACGGATAACTGGTGCCAGAGCCATGGCCTTAAACTAAATGCCAAAAAGTGTATAGTTATACCCTTTGGCAAAAACAAAGTGCCCACAAATTACCACATAGGAGGTAATCCATTAAGTACAGAAGAAGTAATTAGGGACCTGGGGACCCAAGTTGATAGTAACCTCTCCTTTGACAACCACATTGCCAAAGTGGTTAGGAAGACCTTCTATATAGCCCACCTTATCATGAAAGGATTCACATTTAGATCAAGGGAGGTCATTGTGCCCCTTTACTCATCCCTCATCAGGCCCATAATTGAGTACAATGCCCCATTTGGGATGTACCTTACCCGACACCTGCAGCAACTAGAAAGACCCCAAAAGTACCTCACTAAGAGGATCAAGGGACTCAAACAGATGCCATATGCTGCTCGGCTAAAGAAACTCCAGCTCTACTCAGTTGCATACCGCCTACTCAGAGGCGATCTATGCCTGATGTACAAAGCCATGTCCAACCCTGAATTAAGGAACATGCTCCACCTCAGAAAATCCAAATCCCTTAGAGCTACGTGATCGAGTGACTTGAACCTCAGCACAGAAATAAATAGGACATGCTGGAGGGACAGATTCATAACGCAGTGGCTCCCTTCACTCTGGAATAGAATCCCAGTCCATGTTAGGCAGAGCCCCTCACTGACTCTCTTCAAGAAAAATCTTGACGAGTGGATGTGAGATCGTAGGTTTACCCCGGGGATCACTTCTGTGTCACTACTAGACAGAGGCACAGTAAACACAACCTTAAAAAGGGCACAGTAAACTCATTCCAAGGGGTGGCAAAAGCCAAACACACTCTGGCTAGGCTTGTAAATGCCCTAGGGCAGATAGCCTAGTATGAACCTATGAACCTATGAACCTATTAACCATTCAAATTGTTTCCATAAAAGTAAGTGAAATATATAGATGAACAGAACACAAACTGTTTGACATACTGATTCTCAAATAAAATTAGTTACAAACCACATACCAGTACTGGAGTAATTACCCCATCCAGGATCCTTTACTTTTAAAAGTAAAATTATTCACTTCGGTGATAATGGGGTAGTATTTACATACAGTTGATTTTAACTGTTATACAGATCCCTACCAAAATACATGGAAGTTTAAACATTATTTTACAAACAAATATTACAAAATATTAAAATAAGTATTTACAAAATAGTAAAATGATTGGACTGTATGCTCTACCTAAATGCTCTCCATCTAGTGTCAAAATGTGTTATATTAGACTTGGTGATACAGCTATTCAGTGGAAAAAGGAATGTGGCATGCATAGCCTGAACTGCCAGTTTGCATTGCTTTGCGTTACCAATAATTAATAAAACTATTGTAAACCAAAAACCTACAAACCCCCAGCATGTGTTAGCAATTGATGAATCTATTGTGCATAATGCCTTCATCAACAATTTTGTGACAGAATCAGGTGTAGGGAAAAAAATAAACATATCTCAACTAGGTTAAAAAGAATAGTGAACATGGTCATAGTTCCAGTTGAAGTGGTCAATATGAGGAGGCCTTCCCACCTGGATATCCACAGAATATGGTGGGATTAGTAAATACTTTTAGGAAGCAGGTAAAAAATACATCAGTTTAGGGAAATCTTCCCCTTCCCCTTTGTCTTGTTTGGGACTTGAGTATGAAGACTAATCTTTGTCATTCAGTTAATTGCTAAGGGATCTGAATAATTGAATAACATCCAAACAAAGCTAAAACCAGATGGATACAACCAGTTGTAACTTCATCCAGAAGAAACAAGCAAAACATTTATTTTTAATAGGAGAAGGCCCTGTAACCCTCTCATGTCTAAGAGTTTACCCTCTCCATGTGCAACCCCCCCCCCCACCAAAAAAAAAAAACAAAACAGCACAAGCTAAAACAAAAGCAGTGAAGCGGTGAATCATTGGTACTACTGAAACAGAACCTGGGTTTACAATTAATTTCCAAGATGGGCACTGACTGACAATTTGCAGCTCATTTAGTTCCTTGACTACTGGTAGAACAACCGTGGCTTCGTATGTGGTGTTAATGGTTATCCTGAACTGAAACATGCCACCATCTGTAGTGCTTTGCACCTAATGGTTTCACCTGTCTCCACAGGAAGTACAAGTAATAAAAAGTATCACTTTTTAAAGATTTCTTTAAAACAAACAAAAAAAAAAGTTGAGTGTATCTTTGCTAAATGCTTGGTCGCAACAATAAAATGAGCGATTTTAAAGCTTTCCTCTCTTTGCAGTATGCAGGTATCTATACCACTACTGAAATATTTAAAAAATGCAAAATGCCTAGGACAGTTCCCAAATATACCTCCTTTCAATGCTGCATATCTGAGGGATATGTGGTAATGGTTCAATATTTGTAAAGGAAAATGTAAAACTAGAAATCAAAAAGACAAAACTAGAAATTCTTCATTCAATAATTAGTGTCAGAGGTATTTTTAAATAATAATATTTTCTAAAATTTAAAAATAAATAAGCAAAACACATTTCAACAATGTAATAACTCAAACCTAGCACGTCTGTGTAGAAGTCTACAAAAAATACATACCTAGTGTAGATCGTTGTGTGTATTGCTCCTATTCAGCCACTGTAGCTAGATAGCACATGCATATAAGTACCGAGCATGTACAAGAACAGTGCCATTTTGTACAGTCGGACAGACTGAACGCAGTCATGAATGGAGATGCACATTAGAGTGTGTTTGAAGTAATGTGTGAATCATTTAGCTTAAATACTTGTTCCAGTTATAGTTTCTGACATGCTTATGTACAATAAATATTTTGAACCCATACAACGCTTTATCGTCTCTTTTGAATGCATGAGCTAAGCAACATGGTGCCAGAATAGGATCTAAAGTTAAAGCAATGCACAAGCCATGAGGCACACAGAACTGGAGGAATATACCGGAGTGACTTCACAAACAGGTCAGCGGTTATTCAAAAATACTTATATTCGTTTAAATGATTTTTCAGTCATCGAATGTTTGGTGAAGCATTCAAAACATTCGAAATATTACCAAGATAAACAAAATATCCGAAATTGCGACATACTGATAAAAGTATTCAAAATAAATACAAAAGTGTTATTGTGAAACAATAGCAGCGTGTATTACTTACTTGAGAAATAAAGCAAATAAGTGTAGATTTGGTGACTTGCTAAAAGAGTTGATCAAGGACAGACTTGCGTGTGGTGTTAACAATGATGCAGTGAGAAATGATGCAGTGAGAAAGATTTTGCTTCGAGACAGTGATTTAATGTTGATCAAAGACATAGAGATTTGTCAAATATATGAGCTTACAGAGAAGCGCATGAATATGCTTACAAATGAGAAAAGCCTGCATACAGTATCTACCAGTGTGAATGCTAATAGTGTACAACAGAAAGCTAAGATAAAAAAGAGATAAAAGCCAAAGGGTGTGGCATTACTCAGTTTCAACCATAAAGAGAATGAGGCCACAGCACCTAATCTCATTGTTAACTGTCATAATTGTGGGGACAACCATGACCCTAAATGTGAAAAGTGCTTAACTTTTGGTCAGCAATGTCACAAATGTAAAAAGTAGAATAATTTCCAAATGCTTTCTAAGCCTAAAATACTGCAATCATTTAATAAAAGAGAGCATCTGAAGAAGCAGATAGATCAGTTAGAAAACCCTGAACAATCTTTCTATGTTGATGGTGTCTCTATGATTGATGAAATAGTCAATACAGTAGACTACCAGTTGATGGCAAAGGTTGAAATATTTTGCACTGTTCAAATTAATGGAAAACCTGTTAGAGCTTAAAGTAGATACTGGGTCCAAGTGCAATGTTATATTACCTCAAATATTTGCCAAGGTGAAAGCTGATGAGAAACTTGATTCAACAAAATGTGCAAAGCTTGTTGCTTATGGTGGTGAAGAGATTCAAACTGATAGTGCAGTAGTTCTCACATGTCATTCTGCTGGGAATAGCTATGACTTCCATTTTTATGTAGTCAAAAGACAAGTGCAGTCACTGTTAGGCCTC
Organism: Protopterus annectens; assembly: GCF_019279795.1. Classification (NCBI taxonomy): domain Eukaryota; kingdom Metazoa; phylum Chordata; order Ceratodontiformes; family Protopteridae; genus Protopterus; species Protopterus annectens. Next base: position 830,743,502 of record NC_056748.1, on the reverse strand, counting down.
AGACAGTTTTAGAACGGGACTGATTTAATTTAATAAGAGGTCCACCATATGTCTGAACAACCACAATAGTTTCACACAGAATATTTTTCGTGAATATGCTGATATTTTCAAAGATGAGCTTGGTAAACTACCGGTCACATATTCCATAAAGTTAAATCATGAAGTAAACCCAGTTGTCAAAGAAGGTTCTGGTAGCAATGCAGAGTAAAGTAAAAAGAGCACTAGACAAAATGATGAATTTGGGTATGATAACTCCAGTAAAAGAACAAATTGAATGGGTATCCTCCATGGTTGTATCTCATAAGAAAAGCTTAGATGATATTTGAATATGTATTGATCCCAGAGATTTAAACAAAGCACTTAAACAACCTCATCATCTGATGCACACAGTAGAAGTAGTAGCAGCTCTCATGCCAAATGCCAGTATTGTTTCGTGTTAGATGGAAAAAGTTCATTTTGGCAAATTTCACTGTATCACAAATCTTCATTGTTAACAACTTCCAGTACACTATTTGGAAAGTAAGACATTTCTGAGAATGCCATTTGGGATAAATTCTGCCAGTGAAGTATTTCAATGTGCGATGGAACCAATTTTTTCAGGTTATCCATGTGCTAGCATAGTAGACAACATTATTGTAGGGGGCAATGGTGAAGAAGAACTTGATAGAAACCTCAAGAAGGTTCTAGACTGTGCACATGAAGTCATTCTTAAACTGAATCCTCAGAAATGTAAATTCAAGCTGAGAGAAGTTACTTATTTTGGTCATTTCTTTACCAGATCTGGCTTACAATCAGATCCATCTAAGCAAGCAGCAATTCTTGAGATGCCATTTCCAGACAATGTTGCATCTTTGCAACATTTTCTTGGTATGGTCAACTATTTAGGAAAGTTTATCCCAGACCTGAGTGAGCTTTCAGCACAGTATATGAGTTGACACACAAAAATGTTAACTAGTGCTAGTTGGCACAACACCAAAGAGCATTTGATATTCTGAAACAGAAAATTGCCAGTCCACCCACTTTGAGATATTATGATGTTCATAAGCCAGTAACTCTTTCATGTGATGTTTCAAAGTATGGTCTTGGTGCAGCATGTCTTCAAGAAGGCATATCAGTAACCTGTGTGTTCAGAACTTTAACCCAAACTGAGCTGTAGTGTGCAAAAATTGAAAAAGAGCTTTTGGCAGTAGTGTTCATATGTTCGAAGTTTGGTGATTATATTTATGGCAAACCTGTTCAAATAGAGACTGATCACCAACCTCTAGTGACAATTCTAAAGAAGCCAGTACCTTCCTCCCCAGTACACCTACAACCCATGATGTTAAAATTGCAAAAGTACAATTTCAATATTGTTTATACAAAAGGCAAATATCTATACCTTGCTGATACTTTATCAAGAGCACCCAGAGAAACTACAGAACAGCATGACAATGAGAAAGTAGACCTTGAAGCCATGTAAGTGAAACATTTTTCCTTGTCATGTCTTGAAGAACTCGGACATTACACATTTTTAGACCCTGATGTTCTTTGTGTTTCACTATTGCAGTCATCACATTTGGGTTATCTGCTTGCAGTAGCCCTCAGTTGGCCTGATTATCAAAGTCTTGGGTCCTGCATCGGTTGCTGTCTCATCTTCCATGATGTCAGGTAGTCAGGGGTATAAAGCATGCAGCCAACACCATTACATCAGTCTTTCTTGCCGTGCGGTGCCCAAAGCAGAAGCAGTTCGCAAGTGCCAGTCGGCTAACTCCTGAAATTTTCGTTTTCGAGTTTCAGAACCGAAGTCTTCAACTAAAGCTAAGTACCCCATTGGGGAAACTTTTTCTTGCTCTAAACCGATGTCAGTAAAAGTCAATAATTGTATTTATTGTGGAAAGCAAATACCTCATAAAGATTTTCATTCGTACTGTATTCCTTGCCTAGGCCCTGACCATGACGTACTTCGCTGTAGGTTTTGTGCCTTATTTAAACCATGAACTATTCGTCATCGGTACATTTTGGCTTCTAAATATTTTGGTACTCGGTTCAATTATCCAGATATGTCTTCGGTAAGCCACCTGACTACCAACATTCTGAAAAAACGCAAAGATAAAGACAGATACAGGCCGCCTAGGTCCAAAGCTGCCGACAACGCTTCTCCTAAGCTAGTCGCCAGTTTGCCGGTACTCAGTGAGGTGTTTCACAGCCCCTGATACCTGCCACTTGTGATTCACAGGCCTCTACTGAGACCCACTCAGAGTCTGGTATGCCTCGAGATGCTTAAATTGTGGAACCTGCGGATGTCTCTACCTTGGATGGGTCCAGAGCCGCTGTGCAGGCACCGGCTTCTGAGTGTGTATTCAGGCCTACTGACTTGCATATTAAACTGACTCCATCTTCTTCTTCTAGGTCTAAAACTCGAACCATGCCTAGGAAACCAACAGCCAGACCACATGGTCAGGCCTCTATGCCTAAAAACAAATGATAAGAATGGCTGAAGGCCTTATTACTTTAATCAGGGGAAGCCAACCTTCCCAGTCTAAGACACCTAGGACTGAATTTGCTTATGATACGTCTGACCAGGATTCTGAAATTTCTGTTTTCTCTGATGACCAGGATTTACCCTTATCTTCCTATGAGGATTCTGATGCAGAGGACTCTATTCCCTCTGCTTCTCCCCCAGAGGGTTTTTCTTTTGGTGAAGTCTTGCATACTCTTAGGGAGCATTTTCACTGGGAAAGCCAGGATTACTCTGATTCTAAAAAGAGACTTAGCGATTTCTTACTCCTGCCCCAACACAGGCGTTTAGCTATCTCTCCTGTGCTGGGCATTGTTGATGATGCCTTTTCGGAATCTAGCTTGGCACATGACTCTTTACCTCATGCTCCCAGAAAATCTGATAGATATTACAGGGTTCCTGATTCTCACAAGTTCCTTTTTAAAAATCCTACTGGGGATCCTGAGACCATTTCACAGGGACCCAAGGGCATTAAGGCTACTACTGCCAAAAATCCTACCCCCTCTGATAGAGATTCCAGGGCCCTGGATAGATGGGGTAAGAAAAACATACACTTCTGCAACCTTGGCCATCAGGGCCTTAAATTGCCAGTTTCATATGTTAAAGTATCAGCAGCATATTATTAGATTGCTTAAACAGAAAATGTTGATTCCTAATTGTGCTGAAAATAAGGATTTACAGGATTTAATGCATTCTGCTGAACAGGTTGGAAAACATACTTTGCAATGTGATTTTGATTCAAAAGAGGCATCTTGCAGGGCTGCTGTCACTGGGTCTGTACTTAGAAGGCATGCTTGGCTTAAGGAGCAATCTTTGCCAGATCATGTTAAAACTAAATTGCTGGATGCTCCCTTAAATCAGGACTGCCTGTTTGGTGACAAAGCAGAAGAAGTTCTTAAAAAGATGGAGGAAAAAACTAAATCTATGCAAACTGTTTCTTACAAGTGCAGCCTCCTAGATTTAGTAGGCATTGAGCCTCAAACAATTGGTCCTTTCCTGCCTCTTCCAGGCCTTCTCAGTTCAAACCCAGAACCAGCAGAACACCCAGGCTTCAGTTCCAGGGTACGCACAGGACTAAGCAGTGGGGGGCTCCCACTTCCAAATCAGGGAGTAGTAAGACTCCCTGCTATGGTAAGTTGTCTCAATGACTTAACTTTAAAACTTCCAAGCACTTCACAACTGACTGCTCTTTTAGGGGGAAAGATTGTTCTGCAAGCAAAAAACTGGGAACTCATTACCCAGGACAAATGGGTTTTAAACATAGTTTCCCAAGGATACAGATTTCACTTCCACACTTTACCAACCTCAAACGGTTGGCCAGATCTACCCCCAAATCAGTGGGCAGAGGCTCAAAAGCAAGTACTCTCTCTCTTAAGATTAAAAGCTATTCAGACTGTCCCAGAAAAGGAAAAGGGACAAGGCTTCTACTCAAGACTTTTCCTGGTACCCAGAAAAGGCAACTCATGGCGTCCTATCCTGGACCTGTCTATCCTAAACACCTTTTTGGTGATTCCAAAATTCAAGATGCTAACTCTTCACCAGTTGCTTCCCATGATAGGCAAGGATGCCTGGTTGGCAACACTGGATTTAAAGGAAGCCTACCTGCACATCCCAATCAGGGAATCTTGCAGAAAATACCTACACTTCAAAGCAGGCTGCATGCATTATCAGTTCTCTGCACTGCCCTTTGTCTTCTCTACTGCACCCAGGGTATTCACAAAGTGCCTAGCTCCAGTCATTGCATTTTGCAGGCAAAGAAATATTCAAATATACCCTTACCTGGATTGTTTAATTCAGGCAGAAAGCCAGGACATACTTCTGAATCATTTGAAATTTGTACAAAAGGTGCTAACTTGCCTGCGGTACACCATAAATGAAAAGAAATCACATCTGGTACCCTGTCAACAAATTATATTCCTGGGAGCAAGCTTGAACACAACTTCCCAGATGGCTTTCCTCATGCCAGAGAAACAAATTCATTTGACAACTTACTTAAAACTAATGGCCACAAAAACCCTGCTATCTGCAAGGCAAATACTGCAAGCCTTGGGGTTCATGGCCTCCTGCATTCTTCTAATTCCGTATGCAATACTGCATATGAGGAAGCTACAATGGTATCTAAAAAGCCTATGGTGTCAACATTCTCAGGATCTAGAAGCAATGATTCCTATCATACCTTGCCTATGGTTAGAATTCCTTTGGTGGGCCAGAGATCTGCCACCAAAACAAGGGACTACCATTCACTCTACCCCCTGCCTCCCAAACCCTAACAACAGATGCATCAGACTATGCATGGGGGGCTTGCCTGGCAGGGAAGTGCATTCAGGGCAAATGGAACCCAAGTCAAATGCACCTGCATATTAATCAAAAAGAAATGTCAGCTGTACAGAATGCTCTAACAGCCTTCAAGGACCACATTCTTCCACGACGATTAATGGTAAAAACGGACAACACTGTTATGTGGTACATAAACAAGCAGGGGGGTACACATTCTTACCCCCTCTGCAGACTAGCCATGGCTCTGTGGAACACAGCCTTGAGCTACCAAGTTCATCTACAGGCACAATTCCTGCCAAGAAAACTAAATACACTGGCAGACGAACTAAGCAGAAATCTTATGGACCCAAACGAGTGGAAACTGGAACCAACGATTTTCAACATGTTGATTAACAAATGGGGGATCCCAGATATAGACCTGTTTGCCTCCCCCCAGAACTACCAATTGGACAAATTCTGCACAAGGACTCCCCACAAACAAGCTTGGAAAGTAGATACTCTGTCCTTCAGCTGGAAAAATCTATCAGTTTATGCTTTCCTCCTCTGCCTCTCTTCTCCAAAGTACTACTAAAGATCAAACAGGACAAACCAAGGATGATACTGATTGCACCAGACTGGCCACGCCAACACTGGTACCCCTCTTGTGCAGTGTGTCACAGCTGGCCCCATGGCACCTACCTCAGACCCCTACTCTGCTGTCTCAGCAGGTGAGCCAGATTCTGCACCCCCATCTTCAAACCCTGAACCTGGCAGCCTGGCTAATTACCTAATCTCTCCATTACCATCCCTCAGTAAACAAGTGTTGGATGTCATTTTGGAGGCAAGGAGGCCTAGTACTAGAAAATCTTATGCTGAAAAATGGAAAAGATTCTGTGCTTGGAACCAAACTCAAGGGATGGCCACAGTAGCACCCAATTTACCTCAGATTCTTCAATACTTAACTGAGATGCTTCACAAGGACCTTTCCTTTTCCTCCATCAAAATTCACACCTCAGCCATTTCAGCTCATTACAAGACAGAACCACCCCTCTTTTCTCACCCACTGCTCAAGCAGTTCCCCAGAGGGGCCAAAAACTTAAAACCACCCCAGAGAGCCCCAACTCCAGCCTGGGACCTTAATTTTGTATTGGAAAAACTCACTCTTCCTCCTTTTGAGCCAGCTGCAACTGCAGAGGTAAAATTCCTTTCTTGGAAAACAGCTTTCCTTTTAGCAATCACTTCAGCAAGCAGGGTATCTGAATTACAGGCCCTTAAGGCAGTGGAGCCTTTCATCATCTTTCATGCGGACAGGGTGTCCTTCAGGACCAGTCCCTCTTTCATGCCCAAGGTGGTATCCAGTGTGGCTCTTAATCAGTCCATTCATTTGCCAACTTCCTTTTCTAATCCACAGAACAAAGGAGAATGGATACTGCACTCCTTAGATGTGCACAGACAACTTATATTTTACTTGGACAGGACTAAACCTCTAAGGAAATCTGAACAACTGCTGGTGGCATTTGCTGCAGGGGCAGAGGGGAAGGCTATTTCAAAGCAAACCATTTCTAAATGGATAGGCCATTGCATTCATTTCTGCTATAAGCACCATGGAAAACCTATCCCACAGGGGATTAGACCCCATTCAACCAGGGCTGCATCTACCTCTACAGCCTTTCTCAGAGGTGTCCCTACCAGAGACATCCTAGAAGCTGCTACCTGGAGTTCTGTACATACTTTCACCAAGCATTACCATTTGCCAGTTTTCTCTAAATCCAGAGCTGGCTTTGCCACTGCAGTCTTGCAGAGCCTTATAGCTAGTCCTAATGCTATCTAAATTCCTCCTCCCATCCTTAGCTTTGGGAATCTACCCAAATGTGATGACTGCAACAGTGAAACATAAAGAACATAGTACAGTTGTGTACACTTACCATAAATGTAGATGTTCAAGAGTATTCACTGTTGCAGTCCTGGTTACCCTCCCTCCAGCCCCCTGACTTCTTCTGGTTATACCGCTAGTCTCCTTTACTATACTTAAAAGCTTTTTGGTGTACTTTCTTTTTTGTTGGAGGTATAGCCTTGTATATATAAATATATATATATATATATATATATATATATATATATATATATATATATATATATATATATAATTGCTTCCCATTTAGGGGGGCACCTGACATCTGGGGCAAGACATTACTGGTGTCGGCTGCATGCTTTATACCCCTGACTACCTAACGTCATGGGAGATGAGACAGCAACCAACGCAGGACCCAAGACTTTGATAATCAGGCCGACTGAGGACTACTGCAAACATGTAACCCAAATGTGATGACTGCAACAGTGAATACACTCGAACATCTACATTTATGGTAAGTATACACAACTGTACTTTCCTCAGAAGCTGACACATGTTATCAATCAAGGATGGCCAGTGCAACAACCACTTGACATACAGAAGTATTTTTCTTACCGAGACAAGCTCATGATGGAAGATGGAATCATCATTAAAGGTCCTAAAGTAGATATTCCTTCAGTGTTACAAAAGGAATATATCCAGATGTTACATTTTGGACACCCAGGGACTGATACAACCAAAAGAAATGCAAGAAGCATAGTATTCTGGCCTTCTACATCAAAAGATTTAGAAAAGGAAACTCTAGCATGTTCTATTTGCAATAGTACTAAATCGCACCAAGAAAAAGAGCCACTTCAGCTAAACCAGATTCCTGAACTCCCGTGGTTGATGGTTGCTATTGATATTTTCAAATGGAATCGTCAACATTAACTAGTGTTAGTAGACCCTTAGAACTGATTTGAAATTGACCTTCTACCTAATCTGACATCTAGCACTGTCATTACAAAATTGAATAGACATTTTTCTGTGCATGGTAGTCCACACAAACTTGTATCTGACAGTGGTACACAGTTCATAAGTCAGCAGTGCAATACATTTGCTGAGTCCTGGGACTTTGTCCATGTTACTAGTAGACTACTAGTAGTCCTAAGTATCCCCAGTCAAATGGATTAGCTGAGGGTGCAGTCCAAAGTGTGAAATGTTTGTTAGAGAAATCCAAGAGAGATGGTACCAATGTTTTTCTTAACCTACTCAATCTCAGAAACGTTCCCCGAGATAACTTGCTTGGTTCACCTGCTCAGAGATTAATATCTAGACAGATAAGAACAACCTTACCAATTAGTAAACAACTACTGATTCCAAATGCAAAGAACAACAAACTGGTCAAGACCCAACTTTTGAAAAAATGTCAGTCACAAAAGTTGTACCACGATAAATCAAGCAAACTTCTTTGATCATTAAGACAAGGAGAGACCGTAAGGATGCAGACATCTAAAGGGCATGACCGAGTGGGTATTATCAAAAATATTTGTGAAGAACTGAGATATTTTATTGTATAATTGGAAGGAATGGATTTCAGAAGGAACTGAAGACATATACTTCCAGTTCCTGAACCAGTGATGCAGCGGATTGCCTGTGCCAAAGACTATTCCTCAAAGTGACCATATACTTGTTCCAGTTTCAGATGACAGTGTACTTTCCTCAAATTATCCTGATGTCATCCCGGTAGTTCCTATTGAGAAGAATTTCCCAGAGGCTGTCCCTATTGCTAAACCCAGTCAAAGCTTTATGTGACCAGATTGGGTAGAATTTCCAGACTCAATCCAAAAACGATTTGTTATTAATAATGAAATGTTATCTAGCATATAAATTGTCATGTTCTCCTATTGCATGTTGAACAAATCAAAGAGGGAGGATGTAGATCATTGTGTGTATTGCTCCTATTCAGCCACTGTAGCTAGATAGCACATGCATATAAGTACTGAGTACTGAGCATGTACAAGAACAGTGCTATTATGTACAGTCAGCCAGAGTGAAAACAGTCGTGAATGGAGATGTACATGCAAGTGTGTTTGAAGTAATATGTGAATCAGTTTAAATATTTGTTCCAATTACAGTTCCTGACATGTTTATGTACAATAAATATCTTGAACTCATACAATGCTTTAGCATCACTTTGGAATGCATGAGAAAAATGACACCTGGGAATTCACTAAAGGATCTATTGTAAGCTGTACAGCTCACACTAAAAAGGCCCTACTCCCACAATGAGGTTATTTGTGATTCAGACATGTTAGTCTCAAGGAGATAAGATCTCTTTATTAGCCTATTTGCATGTCTCTGAATCACAGTTACTATCTCAACATGTAGATCATTGCTGATCTGCATATTGCAATAGCAAACTGCTGCTTGTTTAGACATTGGTATCCCCCCACACACACACACAATACACTATAATCCATGTACCAATCTCTCTGACTTGTCTTCCCCCCATGAGTCCCCCCACCCCTAAATTATCATAATAGCTTAGGTGAAAGTATAGCACACTTGTAGTTTTCCTGGTGGCTAATGTGTCCTTAGGACCCTTGAGCACCATAATTATTTATATGCTATTATTATTTATGTGCCATTATGGCACCTGTGAAGAATCTCTTGCCTCTAGTACTTTCCCCACCCAACTCCCCATTCTGATGCCAGTACCATTATGGCATTTACATTTAGTGTAATCCCTGGTATCTAGTCATCCTCCCCACCTCTGATCCCTGTACTGCTGCCTGTGCCATTATGGCACTTACATTTAGAGTAATCACTGGTGTCTAGTGATTTCCTCATCTCCAATCCCTGTACTACTTTTTGTACCATTATGGCACTTACATTTAGAGTAATCACTGGTATGTAGTCATCCTCCCACTTCTGATACCTGTACTACTTTCTGTGCCATTATGGCACTTACATTTAGAGTAATCACTGGTATGTAGTCATCCTCCCACTTCTGATACCTGTACTACTTTCTGTGCCATTATGGCACTTACATTTGGAGTAATCATTGGTGTCTAGTGATTCCCCCAGCTCCAATCCCTGTACTATTTTCTGTGTCATTATGGCATTTACATTTAGAGTAATCACTGGTATGTAGTCATCCTCCCACTTCTGATACCTGTACTACTTTCTGTGCCATTATGGCACTTACATTTGGAGTAATCATTGGTGTCTAGTGATTCCCCCAGCTCCAATCCCTGTACTACTTTCTGTGTCATTATGGCATTTACATTTAGAGTAATCACTGGTATGTAGTCATCCTCCCACTTCTGATACCTGTACTACTTTCTGTGCCATTATGGCACTTACATTTAGAGTAATCACTGGTGTCTAGTGATTCCCTCACCTCCAATCCCTGCACTATTTTCTGTGCCATTATGGCATTTACATTTAGAATAATCACTGGCACTTTAGATTGATTCCCTTCACTCCCCATCTTCAACCCAATGCCAGTGCCATTAAGGCACTTAGGCTGTATGTATCCCTGATGTGTAGTGGCTGCCCCACCCCTCCAATCCCTGTACTAGAGTCATGGGAGACAGTTGAATATGGCATTTTGGCCATATCTAATACAGTGATGTGGTGGGGATAGTTGTGCTGATCTTACAAAACTGCTCAGTTTCTTGACTCACTTGGTGTGTAGGTGCCTTTGTGGAGGTGGTTCTGGGGGAGATAGAGAGCGAGAGAGAGAGTGCACATGGCTAATTAGTATATCCCTCTCCCCCAAATTGCCTCTTTAGCATTCATCTTTGCCTCTGGGCCAGCCCTATGCAGTGCTGCATGTCGTCTTGCTAAAGCACCGTGGAGCATTGTTTCAGGGCTGCTACTGAATAGGAAAAGGGTACGTTGACATGGACACAGAGGTGTATATGTTGCAGTTCCTCTAAACCTCAAAATGCACTCTCTTAAGGCACTCCTAAAAATGGAGAACATCAATATATGTGCAGTAACTGAGACCTGGTTCAATGCTCCAGAGAGCACCCCTGCAATACCAGGCTACAACTCTTACTACACTTTTCGGCCACCAAACCAGGACCAAAACACTAAAGGTGGAGGAGTGTCCATATTCACCAAGGATATTCACAACACCAGGCTAGTTGCCCAACACATTGTGTCTGAAATTCTCCAGGTGCAACTAACACTAGGTAAGACTGCAATCCAAATTGTAGCTTGCCACAGATCCCCCACCATGCCCCAAGATTCTCACTACACCTTTCTAAATATACTGGAAAATATTAATATACAACCAAAAACACTAATACCGGGTGATTTCAACTACCCTGTCATTAACTGGGAAAACTACTCATGTACCAACACCTTTGCCCAACAGTTTTTGGAATTCATAAATTTCAACGCCCTGGATCAACTAATCCTCAGTCCCTCCAGGGGTTCCAATATCCTAGACCTGGTCATTACCAACATGGGAAATAAATGCTCCACACCTACGGTCACCCCCCCCTCTTTGGTCAGGTCTGACCATAAGCTAATCACCCTTGACATCCACATCCCACCCCCACCCCCCAGTAAGGAAACCTCCATAAAAAACTTCTCCAAAGCCAACTTCATGCTACTCAAGTCAGAATTGACAAACTTCATGACACCCATGCAGACAGGAACTGAAAGTTTGACTGTTGAATCCTACACTAAGGCACTGTACGAGCACATCCACTCGTGCATGAACCGTGCCATCCCCAATAGAACCAAGACGCTCTCCTCCAAAAAAGGGAAGCCAATTTGGTGGCCCCTTGCCATAAACAAACTTTACAACAAAAGGAAGAAATTGTTGCAGAAAAGAGGAAAATTCCAGGATGCAAAAACTCCCTTACCAGCATCAGTAAAAAGCTGAGATCCCTCATAAAATCCTCCAAAGCTAGTTATGAAAATGAAATTGCCAAAGATTCCAAAGACAACCACAAGGCATTGTATAGCTATGTCAAGAATCTAAATGGCAATGCTCAGAATTGCTCTGAGCTACAACAGAATGGCATTAAATATACTGATCCCAAGGATATTGCCAATATCCTGGCAGATCGATTCAGTACAAACTTCACCCCACCTCACCCCCTAAAGAGCCCATCTCAATACTGAAAGATTGCCAAATTCTGGTAATAATGGCCACACAGGTAAAAAACACACTCTCCAAAGCTAAGGATACAGCATCCATGGGACCAGACGACATCCCAGGCTGTGTGCTACATGAACTACAAAATCAACTGGCACCTCACCTAAGTGTCATGTTTAATCATAGCCTCACCTCAGGCTTCATGCCCACTGAGTGGAGCAGAGCTACAGTTATCCCACTCCACAAGGGGGATCCACCTTGGATCCCGGGAATTACCACCCCATCAGTCTGACGAGCCTGATCTGCAAGGCCATGGAACGTATTATCATGGAACTTATAAACAAGACATTGGGAACCTTCAAACACTGGACCACATACAATTTGGGTTCTTGAAGGGCCGATCTTGTCTCCTGAACCTGACTGACTTCTTCAAATCAGTCTCCAGAGCTGTGGACAAGGGTAAGGTGGTTCACACAGCCTATATGGACCTCGCCAAGGCCTTCAACACCATCCCCCACTCTGGAATCACAGATAAACTTACTAACCTGGGCATTAATCCCTACGTCACTTGATGGGTTGCCAACTGGCTTATTGACAGAACCCACACTGTAAAAGTAGCCGACTCCAAATCCAGCTCCAGACAAGTGACAAGTGGAGTACCTCAAGGTTCAGTCCTGGGACCACTCTTGTTTGGCATCTACTTCTCTGATGTACAGGCCAACACTAAAGGACTCTGGCTAACAAAGTTTGCAGATGACTGCAAACTGGGAGCCATTATTGAATCCCCAAGTGATGTGGATATTCTACAAAAGAGCCTTACAAAAACAGATGCTTGTTGCCAGAGCCATGAGCTCAAGCTCAATGCCAAGAAATGTCTAGTTATCCCCTTTGGGAAAAAAATGTACCCATGAATTACCACATAGGTGGATGTACACTAAACACCGAAAGTGTGATAAGAGACTTAGGGACACAGGTGGACAGTGGTCTCACCTTCGATAACCACATCACCACAACAGTCAGGAAATCCTTCTATGTGGCACACCTCATCACTAAGGGCTTTTCATCCAGAAAAAAGGAGGTCATTGTCCCACTGTACTTATCTATCATTAGACCCATTATAGAATACAATGCCCATTTGGTATTTACCTCTCAAGACATCTGCAACAACTGGAAAGGCCACAGAAATACCTCACTAAAAGAATCACAGGCCTAAAGCAGATGCCCTATGCTGACTGTCTAAAAGAACTCCACCTATACTGTGTCACATATCGTCTAATCAGATGCGATCTCTGCTTAACAAACAAGGCCATGTCAAACCCAGAGCTGTTGGACATGCTACACTTAAAGAAATCCCAATCCCTCAGAGACACACGCTCTAGGGATCTAAACTTTGTCATCACAATGAACAAAACATGCTGGAGGGATAGGTTCCTGACCCAGAGACTCCCCAGACTCTAGAATAGACTGCCCATACATGTCAAGCAGAGCACCTCTTTGGCCCTCTTCAAAAGGAACCTTGATGATTGGATCGGAGATAGGAAATTCACCCCGGGGATCACGTCAATCGCACAGCTAGACAAGGGTACAGGGAAGTAAATACTGTGGGAAGAAATATCCAGGGAATTGTTATGACTAGGCTTGTATAGGCCCTAGGGCTGATAGCCTAGTACCAACCCATGAACCTATGAACCTATGAATCCTCCTATTGTAGTCAAGTATGAATATTCCTCGGATACTTTATTGTATCCCATTCCTTTTTTTTCTGTTTAGGAAAAAGTTTCCTCTGAATGACAACTGAATTTTTACATTACAAAGTTTCATGCATAGTTGAATAAATAACACTAACCTTCTGTTATGTTGGCTGAATACACTTTGCATAAATTATCCCATAATTCTGGATACTTATTTGTGAGACATTTAAATATACAGGAGAATGTCCATGAAAGCAAGGATTACTTTGTGAAGGAGTTCCAAGTTTAGTCTGTAGGAGTTTCTTATAATATATTCAGGATATGTGGTATTGGCTATATTATAAGAAAGTGCTACACACTGCCCTTAACAGAGCATGTAGATTTCCTGACAAAAATCCAGGATGTGAAAAAAGTAAAAAATATGATCATTATGGAGGATTTTAACTACCCAGACTTTCATTGGTAAACTATTCAGTAATAAATTAATATGCACAAATATTAAATATGTAGATCAAAACAGTTTGGAACAAACAATATAAAATCCAGTAAGGGATAGTAATACTGTTAGATATGATACTAATGAACCTAAGATCTTTTGCCTCCTCACTAATACAGATACAATGATGACTGCTATTTTCTATGGCAGGGTGGTTAACAACTTTGGGAACAGTATATACAGGTATTAAAACATTTTACACCCTTCTTAACTTTTGATTATAAATGTGATTTCAAAGACATAAATTTTGGATTATTTTATTATGCAAGCAGGTTTGTAAAATATCATCAGAAATGTAACCAAAATTAGCAGTGGTGAATAATTTCTGGTCTTATAACAGTGCCTAATCATATCATGCTAGGAATCATATTCATAAGGGGCATTTTTAAGAGTTTTAAAGATTTTTCAGACTTACAGAGGCCTTTACAGAACTGAAAATATATGTATTCAGAAAGATTATGATTATTTTAAATTAATTACCTCCACAAGAGTTCTGGAAAGTTACCTTCTACTTTCTAATCACTGAATCCTGAGCAATTTGACAAATTCAACTTATATAAACTCACAGTACAAACACGTGTTCACATTTGTAGAAGCACAATCATTACTGTAGAAGTGTAAGTGGCAAAACGAGTAATACAAACTCCGAGGATATCCCCTTAGACTGATAAAACTTCAATTATTCTCACTTTCATATCTTCTCTCAATTTTTCTTCTATTCAATTTTTAAAATAACAAAGATCTGGGCAAGACTATAAACTACATAAAGCCTACACAACACTTCACAGAAAGCTGCTTGGGATTAGTGTTTCCACTTTGTTCCTGGAGAAAGAAGAGCATGGCGACATTATTTTTTTAGCTTTTCTAGATACTACCAATCACTGCAAAGCATGAAAAGTGCTTTGAAGGAACCATCTTGGGATTAGTGAAACTAAAACTTGCATTCTTGTGTGCCATTGAGTGTTTATACAAAGCATTACATGGTTTCTTGGTCCTAATGTCACTGCAATTGTCAGATATGCGTAATCTCAAGGGTCTAGAAGCTAGTTTTAGATTCATTATTATAGACAGGATTGTGGAGAATAGAACAAATAATGCTGGGTGGTACTCAATATTAAATACAAAAGAAAATATCTGGATTATTAAGTTGGGTGGTTTATTCCCACCGGGGCTTAATGAAAATTTATGAACAACCAATGAGCATGAATTTTGTTTCTACCCGGTAGTATATAAGAGCAATGGATTTTAATGGCTTTTGATTTAACACTGATGAAGGCTACTTAACTTGTTTAGCTGAAACTGGTTTGTTACTGCTCTATTTATATATACTTTAATAAAGCATTTCCATATGACAGTCTGCTGCCCTTTTGTGTTTTCTTGAATTGGTGTTGTTTAGAAGCCATACAGGCACTGATATAAGGCAGCTTAGTTTTGCATCAGATAAATACAAGAGAGTTAACTTAAATCATTTTGTTTAATCAAAAGAAAAAAAAGAAAAAAATAAACTCAGTTTTAAACACATATAATTGTTTAGCAGATAGAAATATTAAAAAAAATGACTGCATTCCCTAGTTTCTTAACCAAAGAAACCTTGACAGAGATAAAAAAATAACTTACAATAGATTGAATAAATATATTTTATTTACTCACAAAAAGAAGCAATTCATTAAATTAATTTAAACACATCAATAACTACCCTAAACATAGAAGTCAATAATAAGCCAACAGGTGAATTTGTCAATTATACCAGAGTGTGAAATACTATCAAAGGAATTACCTAGGTCAAGGTAAGCAGTGTCCTTGGGTTTCCCACCATAAAGAGCTTCAGTCACCTTCTCAAAGAAGTTCACAAGATTTAGTACATAGGTCCTATCCTTTACACAGCTGAATTGACTTGGGTCACAATATTCTTAAACAGGCACAAGAGGAACTATATAAATTGTTAAGGAAAGGGGAAAGGTTATGCTATTTTACAGCTAGGGACATAAACAATAAACTGTATATAAAAAATAGTAATATAGCAAAATTTTTTTGTGTCCCAAAACTGCATAAAAACTTTTTCCATCCCCCAGGCCGCCCTATAGTATCAGCAAAGGGTTCCTTTACACATAAGGTGGCTAGTCTTTTGCATGAAATATTAATAGGAGAGGTAATCAAGTTAACATCATATATTAAGGATTCATATGATTTACTGGATAAAATAAAACAGACAGTCTGGACAAAAGACATGTTTTTATCACAGTGGATGTAGTTAGTCTTTATACCAGTATTACCCATGAACTGGGTTTGAGGGCTGTGCAATATTTTTTGAAAGAGTCACCAAGGACTCAGTATATAATGGAGTTATTAAATTTTTGTTTAGTTAACAACATTTTTGAATTTGATGGGACATTATATAAACAAAAAATGGGAACTGCAATAGGGGCAGCCTTCGCCCCAGCGTATGCCAATTTGTTCATGGGACTGTTTGAGTTGGAACATGTCTATAGAAATAGTTTTTTCAGGGGTCATGTAATACAATATTTTCGTTTTATCGACGATTTGATTTTTATTTGTAAGGGTGATAGAGAGGAAGCTAAGGTATTTATACAATATCTGAACAACAATGAATATAAAATCAAATTTGATGATATCCATATGGGAGAAGAAATCAATTATTTGGACATAAATTTGAAGGGGCAAGTAGGCAAAAAAATTCAAGCTAAAATATATAGGAAGTTCGAACAAATGAGTAGGATGGTACATGCTACTAGCTGCCACCCAGAACATACATTGATATCTATCCCATATGGGGAAATGTTAAGAGTCAAAAGGCTATGTACCAATGTTAGGGAAGCAGAAGTAGAGTGTGACAAGGTTTGCAATAAATTCATGGAGAGAGGTTATGACCCAAATCAAGTGAAACTAAGTTATAATAAAGTATTTGGAAAAAGTAGCAAAAACAAGATTATGGGAACAAGGACAAAATAGTCAGCATGTAGTTACAAATTACAAGGGAGAATGTTCAAAAATGTTTTTGTCACAAAATATACTATTTTTTCTAAAGTATTTAATGAAATGATAAAAAATAGTTGGAACAAGACAAGAAGGGAGGTACCTTCTTTGGTGAATGTCGAGCTTACTATTTCTTTCCAGAGAGGGAGAAGTTTGAAGGATTTTTTAGTAAGAGACAGGTTTGAGAGACCAACACAGAAGCTAGCATGTGCAATAACAAGGAAGGGAACTTTCCCTTGTGGAAAGTGTGCAATATGCCCTTACATAATCAGAGAAGCTGAAGATATTAAGGGGAAAAGTTTTAATACTATAGGAACATTTAACTGCACTAGCAGGGGAATTATATATCTTATAAAATGCTTTTGTGGCAAAGGCTATATTGGGGAAACTAAAAGAAGTCTGGCTGAGAGAATAAAAGAACATGTTAGGGATGTTAAAAATAGGAAGATGAGCAGCCCAGTGGCAGAACATTTTCATTTAGAACATGGGGGTATAATAGACAATATGAAAGTCACAATTTTGGAACAAGTATACAACAGACATGGAGATGAAAATGTATTGAAAAAGATTTTAAGAAGAAAGGAAGCAATTTTAATAATGAAATATGAAACTTAGCAGCCTTTAGGAATGAATAAAGAGTGCAATTGGCAGAATTTCATGGGTTAATTGTTAGCTTAACAATTAGGAACTGATTTTATTATGTAATGAATTGTTAATTGATATGGCAGCTGTATAAAAGGACTGTGTGAGTGAGCTTCACTTTTTTACTCTGTAAAGGCTTGCAGCCGAGGCGCTAGGAGAGGAGAGACAACTAAAAGGTTTTTATTAAATTCTTATTTTGGAAAGTAGAGCTGTTTTCACTGGTCTTTTGTGTGGTTTCAGAACAATTTGCTTTTGGATAGTGGTTATTTTATCCATGACCAGTGAAATTCTGTGCTCCTTTCCTCGAATTTTTCGAGAAATTAATATGGATTTCAGCAGTGAAGACGTGGAAAGCAATAACAGTGTGTCAAGGACAGAAGGAGGAGAGAGTATTATTTGTGGACAAAGAACCAACAATGCAGATACATCCAATGTTGTGATGCCAAGTGCATTTAAAAGATGGGAGAATTCAAGACAGCGTGTTATCAACAACCCTTTGCCAAAATAGGTAAAAGAAAGATCCATTAACTACGCCAGCAGTGCAAGATTTGTGCTCTCAGCTAGAGAGAATTATTTTTAAAGAGACTTCTGTATTTTATAATATCAATAGTCTCCAGAGATATTTGGAGCTAGATATAACACCAAGAGGTTTAAGAGCACTCAAGAATCCATCTTTACCATTTATACCCTCTGAAGAACTGGAGACCCATTTTCAAGAGAGATGGGTAGCTGCTGCTCATCGCAGCAGCATTGAATGGGTAAATATATTGGTGGAGAGAGATAGAGTAAAGAGGGAAAAATTACAGAAGGAAACTAAACATTTATGTGAAGAAATTATTAAAACTTCATCTAGCAAAGTGCTTGAAACATTCTTGAATGATACTAATATGAAGTTGGAATCCTATGAAAAAGAATTATTGCAGCGGAAGACACACAAGCTGCAAAGGGACATTCATGATTATGAACAGGAAAGGGCTTTCCTGTTCACCACCAACCAGCACAACAAGAGGCGGAACGTTAGTTTCAAGAGGGATGACATCACTTCCGGGGCACAGGGGAACAAGAGTTTTATGTCGGGGGAGAGTGGAGCATCTTCAGTCGAGGAGGAAGAGGAGTTTCCAGTTCTGCAGTCGGCAGAAGATGAAAGAACCTTTCGAATACTTTTCAAACTCCAATAGAACCGACGGTGGCAGTGTCAACCGCATAACGAGGATGGCAGGCATACGACCAGACCAGGGACCCGGAGATGGACATTATAAAAAGAAAAGTAAATGAACAAATAAATAAGGTACTGTTACCTAATACAAATGAATATGTTATTAACCTGTCTGAATATGAATTTAACACAGTGGAAATGAATGTCCTAGAGAAAGGACTGAAATTCATACCCACAGTGTTACCTAGACTCTATGAAGTTAAGGGAGAAATTCTAGAGCTGGTAAGGAAAATGTATTTAAAAGAATATTTCTTTAATCAAAAAAAGGAAGATGATTGTTTAGAAAGTTCAAGCGATTCAGTAACAAGTGAGGACAACTATTTCACATGTGAGTCTGAAACAGAAAGCAATGCTTATACATTGTTTGACCTTAGTAAGATTAAAGCAAATAATACATTTTGCACAACTAGTAAAAATGCACATATACAACGCTTTAGTAATGTGACACAGTTTTTTGTGGAGAGAGAACTAAAACCTATTATTAAGAAAAATAGGAGTTACAACTTGAATAAGGAAGAATGGTGTAAATTACAGGATATGAGTCAGAACAGAAATATAGTGTTTAAACCATCAGACATGGGGGGCAAGTTAGTCATACTGAATGCACAGGACTATTATAACATGTGTTTAGAACATTTGAAGAATGAAGGAGTTTATGGTAAAGTGCAGGAAAATATTCTTAAACAGGCACAAGAGGAACTATATAAATTGTTAAGGAAAGAGGAAAGGTTATGCTATTTTACAGCTAGGGACATAAACAATAAACTGTATATAAAAAATAGTAATATAGCAACATTTTTTTGTGTCCCAAAACTGCATAAAAACTTTTTCCATCCCCAGGCCCTATAGTATCAGCAAAGGGTTCCTTTACACATAAGGTGGCTAGTCTTTTGCATGAAATATTAATAGGAGCGGTAACCAAGTTAACATCATATATTAAGGATTCATATGATTTACTGGATAAAATAAAACAGACAGTCTGGACAAAAGACATGTTTTTCATCACAGTGGATGTAGTTAGTCTTTATACCAGTATTACCCATGAACTGGGTTTGAGGGCTGTGCAATATTTTTGAATGAGTCACCAAGGACTCAGTATATAATGGAGTTATTAAATTTTTGTTTAGTTAACAACATTTTGAATTTGATGGGACATTATATAAACAAAAAATGGGAACTGCAATGGGGGCAGCCTTCACCCCAGCGTATGCCAATTTGTTCATGGGACTGTTTGAGTTGGAACATGTCTATAGAAATAGTTTTTTCAGGGGTCATGTAATACAATATTTTCGTTTTATCGACGATTTGATTTTTATTTGTAAGGGTGATAGAGAGGAAGCTAAGGTATTTATACAATATCTGAACAACAATGAATATAAAATCAAATTTGATGATATCCATATGGGAGAAGAAATCAATTATTTGGACATAAATTTGAAGGGGCAAGTAGGCAAAAATTCAAGCTAAAATATATAGGAAGTTCGAACAAATGAGTAGGATGGTACATGCTACTAGCTGCCACCCAGAACATACATTGAAATCTATCCCATATGGGGAAATGTTAAGAGTCAAAAGGCTATGTACCAATGTTAGGGAAGCAGAAGTAGAGTGTGACAAGGTTTGCAATAAATTCATGGAGAGAGGTTATGACCCAAATCAAGTGAAACTAAGTTATAATAAAGTATTTGGAAAAAGTAGCAAAAAACAAGATTATGGGAACAAGGACAAAAATAGTCAGCATGTAGTTACAAATTACAAGGGAGAATGTTCAAAAATGTTTTTTGTCACAAAATATACTATTTTTTCTAAAGTATTTAATGAAATGATAAAAAATAGTTGGAACAAGACAAGAAGGGAGGTACCTTCTTTGGTGAATGTCGAGCTTACTATTTCTTTCCAGAGAGGGAGAAGTTTGAAGGATTTTTTAGTAAGAGGCAGGTTTGAGAGACCAACACAGAAGCTAGCATGTGCAATAACAAGGAAGGGAACTTTCCCTTGTGGAAAGTGTGCAATATGCCCTTACATAATCAGAGAAGCTGAAGATATTAAAGGGAAAAGTTTTAATACTATAGGAACATTTAACTGCACTAGCAGGGGGATTATATATCTTATAAAATGCTTTTGTGGCAAAGGCTATATTGGGGAAACTAAAAGAAGTCTGGCTGAGAGAATAAAAGAACATGTTAGGGATGTTAAAAATAGGAAGATGAGCAGCCCAGTGGCAGAACATTTTTATTTAGAACATGGGGGTATAATAGACAATATGAAAGTCACAATTTTGGAACAAGTATACAACAGACATGGAGATGAAAATGTATTGAAAAAGATTTTAAGAAGAAAGGAAGCAATTTTAATAATGAAATATGAAACTTTGCAAGCCTTTAGGAATGAATAAAGAGTGCAATTGGCAGAATTTCATGGGTTAATTGTTAGCTTAACAATTAGGAACTGATTTTATTATGTAATGGATTGTTAATTGATATGGCAGCTGTATAAAAGGACTGTGTGAGTGAGCTTCACTTTTTTACTCTGTAAAGGCTTGCAGCCGAGGCGCTAGGAGAGGAGAGACAACTAAAAGGTTTTTATTAAATTCTTATTTTGGAAAGTAGAGCTGTTTTCACTGGTCTTTTGTGTGGTTTCAGAAAAATATATTTTATTTACTCACAAAAAGAAGTAATTCATTAAATTAATTTAAACACATCAATAACTACCCTAAACATAGAAGTCAATAATAAGCCAACAGGTGAATTTGTCAATTATACCAGAGTGTGAAATACTATCAAAGGAATTACCTAGGTCAAGGTAAGCAGTGTGCTTGGGTTTCCCACCATAAAGAGCTTCAGTCACCTTCTCAAAGAAGTTCACAAGATTTAGTACATAGGTCCTATCCTTTACACAGCTGAATTGACTTGGGTCACAAGCTTGTAAGCTGTTAAAACCTTGGTTTATGAAATGCATTGTAATATGGTCCACTTTACAATAGTATTGGTGTGGCTAATTGCCCTATAGTTCCCAGGGTTGTTAGTAGGGCCATCCTTGTTTGGGTGGGGGGTAGGAGTTGGGGGAGTGGCTACCACCACAACCATTCACCAAGAGTCTGGCATGTGGCCAAAGAATAGGCAGGGACTGAAACGGTTTAGAAGGGAGTCAAATCAGGCCATATTTAGTGCTGACTAGGAGATGACCTAATACATTTTCATGATCATTAAGTTTCATACAGGAGGATGCAACAGTGTATTAGAATTGCCACAGTAAAAAGGAAATTGTCCAGTGATAACGAGTAAGCAAAATACACAGTCAAACAACTGCTTCAGCTGTGCTGTGCATACATAGATACTGGACAGTGTCATGCATATTGAATCAGCTGAATAGAAATGTATTTTTCAGAGGTTAAACCTCAGTCTTGTCTAAAATCATGCTCAGGAGAGGTACAAAAGAGGAATATTTTGCATTCATTATTATCTCTATTGTTTGATTCCGAGAACTGGCCTTTTTTTGTGTGTGTGTGTGTGTGTGTGTGTGTGTGTGTGTGTGTGTGTGTGTGTGTGCGTGCGCGCGCTCGCACTTTTACGACATAGGTGCTCAATATACAGGAAAATAAATAGTCAGGGTATGCTGGTTTAAAGATCTTTTTCTGTCAGGAGCTGCTTGCTTCTGCATGTATATAAGCAGCAATTAGAATAAACTGAAACAATAAACTGACATAAATAAGAGTGTAATGTTATGAGTTGTAAAGGTGCAAAAGCCTCACCTTCTAATCCCCACGGTTTAACTCAGAGATGACTCACCTTCCTGAGTCCGACTGTTTTGGTTCCATTCCACCAAAGAAACTCAAAAATAAGCATTTTTTTTTGCAGGGGAATGAGCCCCCTTGCATCCCTCACATGGGGGGCAACCTACCACACTCCTTGAATTTATATATTCCAGCTCCATGGTTACACAAACACAAAGAAAGAAGAAATCTTGCAAGATAAAGAAATTGTTTTCAGCACATACTTCAAAACTACATCAGCAATAATTTCCTATCTTGCACAGTTATTGGCAAATTCAGCATCATGAAATTGGGGCTCAGAGAATGGATCCGCAGCAAGCTAGGGCTTGGGAAGTGTAGGAAAACCCATGTAAAGCTATTGCATCATTATTTAAAGTGGAACTGGTGAAATGGTGTCATCTACTATGCCTTCAAAATATTTCCTCAGTTACGTTTCACTTTTTTGTGATATTTGGCAGACAGCTTCTAGACTACATCATTTTCTCAAAAAAATAAATAAATAAATAAGTAAATAAAAAAAAGAAAATGGATCTAGGCAAGCACATGCCCATAGTAATTCATCTGGTTCTGGAGGCTATATGTGAAGAGCCACATAGGACCCCTGCAAAGAGTGCCGACAAGAGCAACTATGTTTTCCTTTCTTTCAGCAACCCTCCCTCATTATAGACCCCTTTCATCCCCTGGGACAACATAGTTGCTCTTGTCGGCACTCTTTGCAGGGGTCCTATGTGGCTCTTGATTGGAAAATAATTCCGTCCAATTTGAATAGGTGGGCAGATTCAAGAGAAAGTGGGAAGGATTACTTTTCTGAGGAAATTGTGGATAGCAGGGGTGTAGCAAGCAAATTCAATTTTCTACTCACAAACCTTTAATCCTAACCCTTGGACACCTGTTAGTTAAAAATGGGCACATCTCTCAAAATGCTGCCCCCAGCATGTAGTAAAGGTAAGTAACATTTTCAGCTGTTCCCCCTAAAACTATTAAAATATTGTTTTTAGATTAGCAATATTGTACCTGTTGTTAAAGGAATTCATTTAGACAGTTGTAGACATAATATAAGCTGAAAAAAGCCAAGGTGATATGATGCTCAGAACAAAATGTACTCAGTAGAATACAAAGAGTATACCTAGCTGATGTGGTCTCATGTAAAATGTCATACAGATAAAAAAACAAATGATTATGGTATATAAAAGTGGAATGAGGTGATAAAATGGGTACAGAAGGGGTAGCAGGACTTTAAGAAGTGATTCCCAATGCATAATGAGCTAGCAATACATATAAGCAAGCTAAGCAATTCATTTGTGGCACTTTTTCTTTTGTTAGCTGATTAGTGTTTTACATTATCCATGAAAATATGTCTGTCCTCTGCCCTAGTGCAGAAACGTTACCACACAGTACAGTCATAGCTCTCAAGGAATCAGGCACAAATCTCAAGAGAATCAGGGATAAATCCATAAATAATATCGATATTCTGAAGTAAAAGTTGTCTTTAACTCTAATTATTGTTATTATTTATTAAGTCATGATCTTTTCTCATAAAGTCAACAGTTTTAGGAGGGATTAAGTGGGACAAAACTAACAGTTGAGTCAAAATCAAGGATGTCCCTGAAAATCAGAGACAGCTAAGAGATATGAGTATAGCATATATAGTGTAACAGTGTAGTTCCTATTTTTTTCTTTTTTTAGAGAAGTCTCTCTTTTCCACAGAATCTATTCATATGATCCGTAAGGTGTCGTCCAACCAAACAGACTGCACTATGCAATTTACATCTCTGATTTTACAAAGACTTAAAATGATTTTAGCTTTCAAGTAAATTTGCAGCATTTAAAGAACACACACTGCCTTCATTTTGTTTAGATGACTAGTGAGTACCCTAACATATTTTATTTTAACTTAGTATGTATTAAAATTTACATCAGTCTGCTCATGAGTATGAAAAACATTTAGAGTCTATATGTTACTGGATTTACAAGTCTTTTTTTAAACACCTTTATTAAATTATCACTTGTGACATTGGCAAACTTACATTTATATAAAAGAAAACAAACCATATTAACTTGTTCACAGTTACAAACATTTGGATTTTATGGTCTCAATTAAAACTTTGAATAGAGGGTGCAGCTTTCCTTTCAGAATCATGTTGGTTTATATAATAATGTATTTAGAATAAAAAGCATTGTTTACTTAGCTAGGAAAAAGAATGGCCAAAATGGTTTTAACTAGATGCTGTTTTTCTTTCCATCCCCTTTCTCCCAATACAACTGCTATTCTCTTTATTACTTTTCATTATTTCATACCTTTGAAATGCTGCTACATTTAAGTATAAAACAAGTGGTTTCTTAGTATGTTTCATAGGTGTTAAAGAATCATCCTTCCTGACTCATGGACAGAAACAACTAGGTGCTCTTACTAATCTAGATACTTAATGTCCACATTCCCGTGGGAAATGGAAGAACTGCATTACGTTAATGTCATGTCTTCTTTGTGATATACCATGTGTTATAAGGTAATACGTCTATTAAATGTGTGAGAAATTAGCTGGCAGGAGCAAGGGCTCATTGGTATGCATCTTGTTATTTTAACTTTCTTTGTTGCTTCTGTTCAATCCCCATGACACCAAAAGATTAAAAAAGAACAATAGCCTAGCAACAGCTCCACCCCTTAGAAGAATTCAAATGAAGGGGGTGGGGGTAAGCAACCCTTGAACTTGGCATTCTAAGGAAAACGCAGTAAATGAGATGAGGGAGCCCTGAGGACCTATGTTAAAACATCTACAAAGAGGAAGCACAAAGTAATGGCAAAAAGGCTATAAAGGGCAATGTCTGTCTTTTGCTGCTGACACTGCTGTGCTAACAGTGCTTTTATATAGCACTCTTAAGGCCCTTCATAATATCATTGAATGTTTCACACCCTAAGCCAGTTAAGGCTAGATGCAATACAAATAGGATGCCATGTGTCTTGTGTGTCGATTTACAAGACAGAAGACAAAAACTGGACCTGCTCCTACTGAAGACACTTGTCTTATTTTCTTGTTGGTGAGCTCAGAATGGAATCATAATGAGAACACAAGCTTAGCAGTGGAAAATAAATTGCATGCAGTTTGCTGTCAGCTCTCATGCTGCAAATGCTTCCAAAATCATCATATACAGTTTTTCCTGGTCCTTCAACTGGTGGAAATAATTAGCATGACCCTTTTAAAAGGATAAACAATTATCATCAAGTCCATGAAAAATGTTCTATTCCAAAAGAAACACACAATGTAACTTTCTAATATTTCTGTAATAACTATCTTCCATTTGTTGTAGTTTTGAAGATTAAGAGAGGTAGGACTCATGACCTCTAAAGGACCCTAAAAAGCATACAAACTCCGTTACTTTTAGCAAGCTCTATTTTCAAATTTTCAAATGTCACGGTTGCAGAAATGCTTTGCATCAGTATACATGAAATGAATACTAGTGAAAAATTAGTTTTGACAGTAAGCATGGTAGGATAACAAAATAAGATACAAAGTTTAACTCTGAATTGAATAGAAATATTCATATCAGCATCATATTGCTACAAACACAATAGAGAGATAGCAGCAAGAAACAGATGAGCAAAGTGGACAGAGGTTCTGCAGTCATTGACCTTATGACTCCTTCCCAACATAAAGTGACCATTAAGCAATAATTATAGGAGAAATAATAAAAACAGATTTTTTTTAACAGGCCTTACTTGTACGCTATATCCTTGCCCATGTGTGAGAATGTGACCCACCCATATCAGTGAAGGAGTTAATAGAGTAGATCATGGCAGGAAGTAATAATAGTAAAAGCAAATAGTTTATGTGGAGCAGAGCACAACCTCTGGACTGTATGACACACTGGATCTTAGTAATATGAGGAACAGAGTTAGGTACTGGGGAGTATCTGGAAATTTACAAAAGTGGGATAGCACACCTGTCTTCATGTATGCCATGAGGAGAAACTTCACTAATCCAGGCTAATGGCTTGCACTGTTCCATTCAGGTTTGAACAGAAATCATGTATTTTCTCTAATATGTCTAGATACAGTTTCATATACTGAATTCTAATATTATTCCATAAATATTAAGCCCTCATTCTTATTTGTGCATATGACCACCATTATAACAGAAAGAAATGTAAGAGTAAAAAAACAGGTGCAGACTTTTTTTTTTGATTGTCAGCTAGGTGTCTACATTTGCTGTGGCTCTGAAGAATTTAGAGAATTTAGAGTTTTAAATCCCCAAGTCTGGGACTTTCTGTTATTTTGTTTTAACTTATATTTCCAATGTAAGTTTGTGGTAATCTCTTAGTGCACCAGCACAAAGCATCTCACATGCAGGTGCCAGCTAAAATAAATCACAGGTCATAGCTTTTTCTCTGTAGAGAATTAGCAGGACCTTGTGAAATGAAGAGATGAGCATCAATTGGAGTTGCACTCGCATATTTGTATGCCCGTGAAATTATAATGTAAAGTGTATGAATAAAATATGTAGAGGGCTTGCATTTCACAAAATCTTAAGCTACTGACTCGGCTTTCATTGCCTTCTTCTTTTGCATCACACTACCAGAAAACCTTAAATAATACTTTTATATATATATATATATATATATATATATATATATATATATATATATATACAGCAAGTGAACAAGCACTACCTAATTAAAAAAACAAAAAAAAAAAAACATATCCTCTTTAAGAGTTTAAAGTCCTTCACTTTATCTACTATGCAGTGAGTGGCGGCTTCAAACGTGGATCACAGATGGGCTCACTACAGGCACTCAAGTCCCAGTTGCTTGAAAAAACACTACCTTGAAGCCAGGGACTTGAGCACCTTGTAGCTTGGCTTGGCTGCTGCTCATGCTCAAACTCAAATATAAGTTCAGGGAGGCAGGCGAAGGGAGTAAGCACTGCTCATGCTTGAACTTGAGTTAAGGCAAGCAGCTCTGGACAGGGACCAGGATTAGGGGTTTAGGATCAGTGAGTAGGAGGGGATTGTTTAGGATTAGGGAGCAATTGGAAAATTTAGGGTTAGACAGAGGGTTGGGCTTTTCAATTTAGTGAGTGGAATGGGAGTTTAGGTTTAGGGGAACAATCTTAGAATTTATGTTTAAGGAGAGGATTGGAGTTTTAGGTTTAGAGGATGATCATGGTCTTTAGAGTTAGGGAAAGGGAGTTGAGGTTTAGGGTAAGGATCTGAGGAGCTGGGTTCAGAACTGGGTGGGAGTATTAGGTTTAGGTCCTAGGTTCTGGTAGGGCTATGTGGTTTAAAGGACTGGATGTTGGGGATGCTATGTAGATATAGGAGAAAAGGCTATTTGAAGTTAGACCACTCGCTTTTTCATGCAAATGGCAGAGAGCAGGTGTACTGTGAGCCACTAGCATGGCATCACCTGCAACAGACACCTCACAGGTAAAAAAAACTCATATACTTGTGCTCTATCAGAGTGCCAAATGAGTCCTGGACTTGACATTAACTTTTCAAATGTGACTACATTGCTATTCATAACTCTGGTATAAATCTCAACAAATCTAATACAGTGTTTAGTACATAGATTGTTTTCTCCCATGTATAGTGCTGCAACCTTGACTAGGAAAACTGACATACTGGATCCTTATCTGTTTTCCACTTTTCAAATGCTATGCTTTAAAAGCAATGAAAAAACATAGCAATGCGAAGCATTCATGATCAAACACTTGTGCTGACTGTGCACTCATATTTTAAGAAATTATTGTTTTTCTTGATTTTTGTGTCTTTCTCTAACTTTAATGCACATAATACTTTGAAATTTAATAATACCAGGTCAAAAACATAATGTTTGCCATAAATCTTTTTCAAAATTTCCATTAAAGCAATGCAGTCTATATGGTAGAAGAGTCAATAGTGCCTGTTAAACTTTTTTACAACTGAATGGTTTACATATATTTCATCTTTATCATTCATCTGGGCATGACTTATGCTTGCTGAGTGGATCTCCTCAGGTGTTGGAAGTTGTGTTTCATAGATGCCCTCATCTGGTGAGTCCTGCACCCTTCTATTTTCAGTGGTTGGCTGTTTGTGAGGATTTTGGTTATGTGCATTGATGTTCTCATAATATTGCTCTTCTGTGTCCAGGCTGATATTGTAATAGTCCTATAAAACATACACATTTGTCATGAGTAATATTTAAATATCCTCATTCTATTATACCAAAGTAGGAAAACAGTGCCTGACTGTAACTTTCATTGATGATATTTACAGTTCAAGATTATGTATGTAGTTCTACCAAAAATATTCTAGGATATAGAATATTTAATAAAAAATATTTATAATCTGAAAAGCAATATGTACAAAAAGGAAGTATGATTCCATGATCATTTCATTCCCATTGTCCCTAATTCCTGTGCACAGTTATGGTCTATAGTATGTTAGCTACATGAAATTGCATAGGAAACTAAAAAAAAATTAAAGCAAACACTTCAAGTGAAATATATTTCCATTTGATTCTGGCAGTATGCCCATGTGCATCTTTCATGGTATAGCTACAGGTAGCTTGGATGAAATTCCCTGAGCATAAATTGCCCGAAGTACAAGATGTCAGGGAATGTAACACTGATTGCTATGTTCCAGAGGAAATCACTGCCAGCTACAAGTGCAACTGAAGTAATTCTTTTGTTTTATGAGATTTATTCCCCTCTTCAAGGTACTGCAAATAGAGTTGGCGTATATAGGTTTGGGGTTTGGGAGGCTTGTCCCCACATTTGGGGGCACCTGCAAAAAACACTTGCAATTTAGTTTTTTTGTCCTGTGTATCAGACATTAGTTTTTGGCATTTATTTCCTTAGCTTTCTGAAATTCAAGGTTATAGTTCCATAACAGAACCACATGTCATATGCCACACTCATAACAGCATTTGTATATCTAAAGATCACTGCTAAAATGATTCTAAAATGCATATAATGAAAGATATAAAGAAACAGAATGCCTATAGTCCTACAACTCACTTTTGTTGAGATGTCATTTAATACTTTCTGCTACCTCAAAACAGCAATAAGAGATTATAAGTGCATACTCACCTCCTTAGAGGCTCTCTCAGTTTTAACACCCAACCATTAACAATTAACAGTAATATTGTTCTATTATACATATTTGAATACTATGAACCCTTCATTTTACGGATAGGTGGGCTCCCCCTTTTTCTTTATACTTACACTCAGCTTGGCTATGAGAATCAATAACACTACTTACTAAACAAATGTATTCCATTTTTCAAAAAATATTGTTTTACAACATGTTCTTATTACTGTTAAAAAAAGCATTGTACAATAGCAGTAAGATAGTGCAGAGATGTATTAAATTATTTAACAGTTCTATCCTAGGGTGGCAAAAAATTTTAACTTTGCATTCTAAAGCTATAACTTGAATTCAGGGATATCCCTGACTTGGCTTTACATTTTTTTGCTATCATTCATAAAATGTTCCTTTTCTAAGGAAACAATGCAGTTTAAAACCTCAAAACATCACACACTTTTTTCTTTATAGACAAATATAAAATACATATATTCTAACAACTTGATTTATGTGTCAGAAAAGTAACCAATGGGCCAAACAAAATGATACTCTAGCTAACTTATAAATTTGTGGCTACCCATCCAATCATCAAGACATGACAAATCTTAACCTGGGTTATCGTATGTGACCTTATTTAGTTTGCGAGGGAGGTAAAAACTTTAAAGTGTGTCTACTTACAGGTAGGTATGGTCAGGTATTATGATCCTTGTGATTGCTTGCCTACCATTATTCTTATATTCCTAAACATGTATTGTCTAGGCAATCAGAAAGAGAAGTAGAATGCATTTTTTTATTTTTTATTTTTATTGCTATTTATCCTTTTGTTCACCGGGCTAGTCCCACTAGACTATTGGCCTGTCTTCAGGAGAGACCCTGTGGAGGTATTCCTACTACTAGGGCAACTTTGGCCAGGGCTTCAGGGAAATTATTCTACTCTTTTGTGCAGCAGATGATGCCAGCAGGCTGTCACTAGTTCTTGGGGAGTTCCAAGATGGAGGAAGGAGTAATCATTACTGCTGGAGAATATTTGGAAACAGAATCAGAGATAAATGAAATCCTGGTTACTGAGTTGGAGAGAAGAGGTCTTGATACAGAAGTGTTGGAGAATTTAATGAAGGAAGGAGAACCATATGAAGGAGAGGAGGCAAGCTGGAGTACTGTGACGGATCAAGTGTTACAGCAGCAGTCAAGTCTGTAGTTGTGTAATGTTGATGAAAAATGAAGCAAAGAAAAATTATATTTGTAAGTGTTGTAACTCAAGGAACAAGAAGCAGTGTGCAAAGTGAAGAGAGGTGTTTGTCAGGAGCAGAAGGCAGCGTCAGAAGAAAAGGTTGGTGGTGAGAATAATAACTAACACTGGTGTTACTATTGACTGATATGACATTGTGGACAATATTATATGGCCAGTATGATTTACTTTAAGAGATGCAAGAGTTTTCTTATATTTTTGGTAAAAAGTCTTATGTAAAGAAATTTTTGAAACTTTTTCAGGTCTAGAAAAGTTTATGGGTGAAATATTAAAAAAAGGAAATAACATATCACCTAGGAAAGACTTTATTTTTCAGAAAATGGACTGTGCAATTCAGTCTTTAGAAATGGAAGGGTTTGAACTTTATTTTTTTCTGACAAAATGTGATAAAGTGTGTGAAATAAAGATAATGTATGATAACACAAATGTCAGGGTAGAGCATAGGAAGTGTGGGTTACAATGGATATGTATGATATAAATTACAGTGCATTTCAGGGAGTATAACAATGAATGGAAAAGAGCAACTCTTAGGTATTGAGACAAACTGAAGGCCTTCTTCTGTTTGGGGTGGGGGATGAAAAACGTTCAAGAATGTACAAAAAGAAGATGTGGGTAATGTGGGGGCAAAATCATACTGCTAGGAACTGTAAACCTTGTTGTAGAAATGTTGGGAGTCTGACCATTTTTGGTTTGAATGTCTAGTAATTGAAAAAGAAAAGTTACATGAAAAAAGAACTTGAGAAAGGGAAATAGAATATGTAGAAAACAATATTCAGCAAGAAAGTGAAATGGCTGATGTGAGAAGTAAGTGACAGAAATATGACTCCATGGGTAGAAAAACACCAAGGAAAGGAATACTGGTAGAGGAAATTTGGCTACAAACAGAAAATAAATTTGAGGGGTTAGGAAACAAAAAAAGAAGATGATAGTGACTCAGAAACAGGAGAAAAATAAGAGCAGAAAGACATTACATCTACTGGAGTGAATGCAAGAAGGAGAAAGAAAAAATAAGAACAGGAGGGAAAAGGATGCAAAAAGGGAAAAGGATGATTTAGGTATTTCAAGACTAAATATGAAGATTATAAGAAAATAAATCAGGGGTTTAATGGTTATTAAATGGTGCAAGAAGGACTAAAACTATATTATGTTTACTTGATACAATGCGTGTTATGAAAGAAAAAGTAAAAAAAAAATCTGTATGGGGAAAATTATATGGTCAGTAGGATATAAAATATTTAACAGGGTGTGGTGTTAATAAGAGAAGATGAAGAAAAATATTGGATGTTAACAGCTGTGATACCAGGATTGGTGATGATATGTGACTTCAGAAAAAAATTTAAAATGCAAGAGGGTAATAGTAATATATGTGTACACAAACATGTCAGAAGGAAAAAGAAATGTTTGAAGAACTAAAAAAATGTGATAGTTGTGACAGCCCCTCTTTACCCCATGCCAGTAATCAAGGAGTTTCAATACTTACCACTGACACCAGTGAGAGGTGATCACTAAAAACAGGAATGGATTTACTCAGCATTTCAAATGCAGCTCTCTGCATCAAGCACAATTTCCCTTAAGAGCACACAGGGAACATGCTCCACCAGGACTGGAGTCTATCTCTTCATATCCAAAACAAGACTCACTTTGGAGCACTGTGTCCCAGTTCTAAGTACCTGACATGCACACACTTAAATATCTAATTTTTCACACACACACACACACACACACACACACACACACACACACACACACACACACACACACACACACACACACACACACACACACATCTGGGAAAGGCTGGCACATATTTACCATCTGTGTCCCCTCTCTCCAGACTATGAGGTAGATTGCTGCTACCAGCCAGATACTCTAAGGATCTTACAAAGGGTAACCAATTATACTGTGCCAAATTTACTGATATAAATAGTAGAGTGTGACCAAAGCAGTAAGGCTTATTAACGTGGCCACAGTGTCACTAAAATAAGCTCAAGTACTCAAAAGTATTCACTAAGAGACCAGCCACAATAAAAAGGTATAAAATATTTAATAATGGATAACAAAATAGAAAACAGGAGAATACTTAATATTTAGTTACAATAAACAACAGAGTTTCAGACATAGGAAATATAAAAATAACACAGTTGGATAGAATCTCACAGATGCAGAAAAAAAGAAACTAAACTAATCTCACTGTATTATTCCTAACTGAACTAAAGAGAAACTGTCCCTAGTTAAGTCACGTAATATTGCAAGGTAAGATGTACTGCTGAGATGCTTACTTCCACAAGGCAAGATAAGATACTACACAATGACTGCAATGACTCAACAACTACTGAACAAATGATAACTGACATAGATCTTTTATATCAAGTTCCAAAGAAAAAGAAAAATAAACAAACTGTTGCTGCCAGAGTTCCATCCTTCTACTGGTTACAGAATGACATCATATCTAGTCACCTGACTCTAGCACAATACACATTCAGAACCTTTAAGATTCTGTTGCAGCATTTTTAACATAAGCAGCTTTTACAAATACATTTTTTAATACAAGCATCTATGCAAATCAACATGACAGTCAAATGACATAAGATTATTTACAAAACTTCAGCTGGCCATGCTGGCATATGCCACACAGGCACTGCCTCTCCTCTCCTGGTACAGCTGGCAATACCCCACAATGTCATATCAGTAAGCATGTCAATAGCAATGACTGGGCACTTTAACTGTAACGTAAGAAAAGAAAGATAAAAAATAATACAAGATGTAAAGATCATAAAAGAAGTGATATGATGTGGAAACTTAAGTTGAAAGTGGAAGTACAAAAGGGGAAATTTTAAAACAGAGATAGATTATTAGGCATGAAGGAAGTGTCAGGTGGGGTAGAAGGAGTAGATTTTCAGATCACAGAGCAATATGGGCTGTATTTAGTGATAATGAAGTAAGCATAAACAAACATAAAGGAATAACATGTTTAACAGGGTATGCAAGTAACAGGAAATAATTGAAAGAGCAAGGTAGAGTATGAAAGTTGCATATGACAATGCAAGTATTTTATGAAAACTGGGAAAAATGGTGGGTACTGACTAGAGATTAATATAAAAAGACTTATGAAATAAGGAGGAGTATGAAATAATAAGTAAGGTGGAATATAAAAATGTGAATACTTTGAGAAAGGTGTGGAAGAAAGAAATAATAGAGTAGGAAAAATGGAAAAGAAATTCTATGAGAAAAATAAAGAAAAAATAAGACAATGTTGTATAGACAGAAGTGCTTTTAAAGGGAAAGAAGGAAGAAGTTTCACCGCATGTAGGAAAATAGGTAAGATGAATGGAATGTCAGATAAAAATGGGGCAGTAAAATGTAAACAAGAAGCAAGTATGGAGAAAGAGTAGAACATTTTGTAGAAATGATGCATAAGAAGGAAGACACTGAAGAGGGAGGTGGAAAGTAAAGACATTTTTGGATAAAGCAAAATGTAATTAGAAGAAAGAAACTAACTGAAAGAATTGAAAAAGGTTATAAAAAGAAAGGAAGAATCAGCAGGAGGCTTGGATGGTTTAAGATATCGATATCGTAAGTGGATGAGTGAAAGGGAAAAAGCAATATTTGTGGAAATACTGAATAAATTGATAGAAGGGATAGAAAATGAAAAGCTATGTGCTGGGTAATTAGCTTTATATAGAAGAAAGATAACAAAAATAAGAACTGGGAGTCAGTTACACAAGGGAATTCTGATTATAACATATTTATGAAAATAATGCAAATAAGAATGGGAATTGCTTTGGAAGAAGTAACAGAGGAAGAGTTATATGGAGTAAATGGAAAACAAGTGAAGGGAATGTAGGTAATAATAAAAGAAGTAATATAGGCTATTATAATGGAGAATAAAGATACAATGTTGGTTGTGAGTGATACAGCAAAAACATTTCAGTCAGTAAGTCATGAGGCAATGTGGGATATTTTAGGGGATTATGGTTTGGGAGAAAAATAATGAACGTATTAAAGAAGTGTTATGAGATGTCTTGGATGAAGGTTATAGTAAGTGGTTGGTTAGGAATGAAAATACAGATTGAAAACAGTGTAAAACAGAGGTGCCAAATGAGTATGTTTATTTTGGGTCCCTATCAGTTCATCAAAAAATCAGTTCATCAAACAGCATTTTCAGTGCAATTACATCAAACTTGCCATTCATTGTACTCTTTATACTGAGATCACTGTAGAGTGAGGATCGGAAAATCTGCCCTTTCCCCACTGTAGTATGATCTCAGAGTTGGTATATATAATTAGTGGGGAGTGTGAGGTGGCACAGTCCCCCACATGAGGGGAATTCTATCAATGACACTTTTGATGAAATGCCATTTGTTGAAGTGACAGTTCGATGAAGGGATATAGACCAGATTATTTTTGATAGTAATGAATGTAATAATACAAATATGTGTCAGCAAAATGAGAAAAGCAGGATGAGAAATGAAAAAAGATAATGCCTGTATGGCTTTCATGTGCAAACTATTTAGTTATTGTAACAAAAACGAAGTATGGTTGAGAAAAAGTGTGATAGAGATGGAAAGAGGGTTTAGTAAAGCTCAATTAGGGTTAAATAGGTCAAAAAGTAAAGGGTTTGATGAAATAAAAAAGATAAATGGAATGTACTTTAATAGAAATTAGATAAACAAATTAGGAATCAGGTTTCACAAAGGTGCAAAAACAGTGGTACAGTGGATGAAATAAAGAAGTTAGCTAGCTAGTGGAACACTTTCTCTTTGTCTCTTAAAATGAAAAGATGTTTGTTAAATACATATATACTGGGAAAGTTGGGATATTTGAGGAGGTTATATATGTCCCTGAAAAAAATGGAAAATTAATCTTTAGAGAGACTTTTTCCAGTTTTATTTGGGGATTAAGACTCAATCCAGTTTAATTGGGAATTGTAAATAATAAAAAAGAAGGACGTTTAAATAAAAAAAACAGTTATGTAATTTGGCATCTATATACCTTTTTGTATATTAAATAAATAAAGGAGAAGGAAAGTAGTTTGGTAGGAAAAATAATGTATGTGCAATATGGAGGGATGGGAAAAAAAAGAAATAAAATGTGGAAATGATGTAAACAGGGATTTGGTGATAAGATGAAAAAGTTAAAAAAGATAAAAGGGAATGGTATAACATGATAATGGAGAAATATTATTTAATATAGGTATGGAAAAAACATAAGGATGAAGTTACAAAAGTAATAAAAATAGAAGGGGAAAATACGAAGATATAAATAAGGCTGCAGATTTATATATATATATATATATATATATATATATATATATATATATATATATATATATTTATGGAGATTATTATTGGATAAGTTGTCTGTAAAAGCTATTATGAAGTATAAAGCAATGGATGAGAGAAAATATAAAAAGCTGTAATGAAGAAGCAGTGACAAAGCATTATGTTTTGGACTGTAAAAAGAACGATTTTTGGAGAAAAAATTCAAAATGAGTATACGTGGGACGGTTTTTGATATATAAAAATGGATATAATAATGTACAGAAAATATGAAAAAGAAAACATGTGAAGTTGAGAAATTAGATAAGATTTTGATGGTTAATGTACATCAAGCCTTTCTTTTACCTTCCTCTCTCTAGTAACTAGAAATTGAAAGTTCAAAGACATTAACAGAGAAACAAAATAAATTATTATACCCATATAGCACTGGTAGGGTAAGGAGGATAGCACTAGTTAATCCAGGAAATACCCAAGAAAAGCTGACAGATATCTCTGTCCCCCTTGACATTTCAGAAGAAAAAAAATCATGAAGAATGTAAGGACAAAGAAATTAAAAAAGTAGAAGCAAAGAGAGAAACAGTTAATGGAAAAGAGTGAAATGAGAGGCACAGGTAGAAGAGAAACCAGTGTACTTGCCACAGAATGTAGAAAGTGTAACAAAAGACCTATGATAGAGGTTTCTTTCAGACTGCAAGAATCTGAATAATTATCCAGTATCCAGAAGCTAGGATGCAGTTGAAAGAGATTTCACAGACAGAAGAGAAAGTGAATAAGAGAACATAGAAGAACATATGCTATAGCAGGCTCAACCAGTAGCACCCTGTGCCAGTCCCATGAACTATGAACTAGCATCACACCTTCATGAGAAGTGATGCCCTCCCCCCCCCCCCACCCTCCAACAAGCTTTTCAAGTGATGAGAAAATAAAAAAAAGTATGTCCCTTTTACTGGCGGCCAGATACAGGACACCCCTTCTGCTCCAGCCATTCAGGTCTGTTTTTGTGCCCTGCTCCAACAATCCTTCCATACATTAAGAGTAAAAAGATTTTTCTCTTTTAAACCATAGCAAACTGCTTGTTGCAAATGTACAATATATATCTTGCACAGAAGGCTACAGCACACAGGTTTTAGTTAAAAAAGTACATTTATAATGTAGCAAGTGTTTGCTACAGTTTATATTCTGCACAGAGCACTGCAGGTTTTAGTTAAAAAAGGATTTTTTTACATTTAAACTGTTAGACCAACAGAGCGCTGCAGTGATCAGGTATGACTGCAATACAAAACTGTCTTTTAAAAGCTGGTAGTGTGCTAGGAATGACTGAGTTGATGGATGGCTGATCAGATTGCACCATCTAACACTTTGCACCCAGGACAGTTGCTCCTTTTACCACACCATAGCTATACTACTGTATGAAAGAACTATGACACAAAGTGATGAAAGCGATACAAAGTAGGAATACAGTGACAAAGAGAGTAGCACATCTACATGAGTATGAACTACACTGCAAAAGCCATAAATAGCAGTAAGCTTATTATGCAAAGAAGTAAATAGAATAACACACTTAGGATTGTCAGTAAAAATATAAAAACAATTGAAATCCAAAGCCAGAATTGCAGAAAGCCAGTAGAAGACTCTACACATACATTTCATATAACACCAGTAGAAGACTCTACACATACGTTTCATATAGTACACACACGTTTCATATAGTAGACATACATTTCATATAGTAGACATACATTTCATATAGTACACACACATTTCATATAGTACACACACATTTCATATAGTAGACATACATTTCATATAGTACACACACATTTCATATAGTACACACGCATTTCATATAGTAGACATACATTTCATACAGTACACACACATTTTATATAGTACACACACATTTCATATAATAGACATACATTTCATATAGTACACACACATTTCATATAGTACACACACATTTCATATAGTAGACATACATTTCATATAGTACACACACATTTCATATAGTACACACACATTTCATATAGTAGACATACATTTCATACAGTACACACACATTTTATATAGTACACACACATTTCATATAATAGACATACATTTCATATAGTACACACACATTTCATATAGTACACACACATTTCATATAGTAGACATACATTTCATATAGTACACACACATTTTATATAGTACACACACATTTCATATAGTAGACATACATTTCATATAGTACACACACATTTTATATAGTACACACACATTTCATATAATAGACATACATTTCATATAGTACACACACATTTCATATAGTACACACACATTTCATATAGTAGACATACATTTCATATAGTACACACACATTTCATATAGTACACACACATTTCATATAGTAGACATACATTTCATACAGTACACACACATTTTATATAGTACACTAAGTTTTTTAAGAAGAGGTCATGCTAAAATGTGGAATAATAACAGCAACATTTCACATGATACAGGCAAAAGATTATTGTCTCAAATTCTAACCTAGTAAAGAAGCTTTGAGTGGTAAAGAAAGTGTTTACCCTAAAGGAACCAAACTGGAAATAGGCAAAAAAAAAAAAGATGATGTGACAGATGGCAGTGTGAACATGATAGAGAAATATGAGGTACATACTGGAGGTACTATGACAATGTGAAACAAAAACAAACTGCTTACCATGTCAGTTGAAAGGAAAACAAAAAAACATTGTTAAAATATAGATGCCAGAATGTTCCAGAGAACCACGGACTAAAGTGTATACAGATGTCTAAGGGCCAGTGTATACTAAAGAGTTCTATTAGTATGCCCCTCAACTGTCCAGAACTTTTGCTTCATATTCTTGGTCTAGTCCTCATAACATTTTTTTTTTTTTTTTTTTTCTGGCAAATCCATGATAACTAAACATTTAAGTTTCAATATCATTCCAAAAATACAGTTTAAAGCAAAGCCTGTTACTTTAACATCTTTCTAAATTTATAAGAACAATATTTAAAAGTTGACACAGAAGTTCGGCCTTTGTCCCCGTTTGTTTTTGTTTTATCCAGAATTCTTGTACTGAGAAGTTGAAAGTAGGGTTACCACCTGTCCCACTTTGTGAGGGATAGTCCCTCTTTGGGTAGTTGTGTCCTGCAAAAAAATTGTAAAAATGGCAAATGTCCTGAGATTTTAGTGCAAAATTATTTCCTATATTTTATGTAATAGTTGCATAAAATAGTTATTCTGTATCTGAAACATCTAAATGTTATAAGAAACAGAATAATCAGCTAAAATGCTGCAAGAATAAACTTTTATTTAGGCAAAAAATGAAGTTCTGTCCTTTGTACTGGCCATGGGTATGTTTTGGCCTGCAAAATCGGATATTTGTACCACAATTGTCCCACTTTGGCCATTTGAAAAGGTGGCAACCCTAGTTGAAAGATATGTCTATGACTAATGATAACCACTTATGATTCCCAGTGGTAATAAGGGTACTTGCCATGTCCCGACATGTAACAGTTCCAGCTCTTCACAAAAAACATTTAACAGCCAACAATTTAAAAAGTTTTTTGGGCACTAAGGAGTTGCTTATAAAATGACAACCCCACATTGACTGTAAGCCAATGAGTAAAATGCCCCCCCCCCTTTTTTTTTGCAGAATGCAGATAAAGCTATATGAATTGCTAAGCCCAGAGGAATTTACTGGAAGCAATAAGCAGTATGCTTTCAGCAGACAATACATCATGCACCCTACTGATGAAGCAACACATTGACCAAGTTAAACACAACTGCAGAGAAAAAAAGAAACCTTACATAACAAGACAGAAGGGATGAACTGGGGGAGGAAAAAAAAGAAGAAACCAAAGGGAGAAGAACAACATGAGAAAGCAATGTTAGTGCAGGAAGAAGAGTCGCAAGACCCCCTTCTTACAGAAGACAAATTGTGTTGGCAGGAAGTGAGAAAAAAAAAACACTATTGTGACTCTTCAGGTCATAGCCGTATTGTATAAGTGCTGTGGCAAATGGAGTTCACAGTAACATTAAGTATTTTTCTTTTGTGAAGCCTTAGAGTGACATTGGTGATAGTGAGAACAACAGTTGCTCTGCTCTTGAGACTGTGACATCAACTTTTTGCCAACAAAAGATTACCTGAAAATCCTACCTTTATGATCAGAAGGTCTCAGAGAGCTGCAAATAGATCTTTTGCTTAAATAGCTGAATTTGTTCCTCTCTTGCTACAGAATAGTAATACTATTTATTGCTTTACTGATCATCTAAAAGTAATGCAAAAGTACATGTAATTAAAATGTATTTTTCTTTGCAGGGATGACAGATTTTGGAGTTTCCCAGTGAGTACATATACAATTATAACAATAGATGCAGACATGCATGCTTTCCTTTGCATAATCTGTTTCTAAATTATACTTATGTAAATATTGCCCATAATACAGTACACATGACCATAACGTGATTATAGATTCTATTAGTCTGACTTTTAGAGAAGTGTCACGGATGTAAAAGCAATAAGTTGCACTTTACAATGGTTTTCATGTTAAAGTGAATAAAATTCTATATATGTTAGTGATGGAAACTGAAGTTTCTTCACTTATAAAAGAAAGACAAAAGCAAAAGTGTACATTTCTGTTCTAATGTGACCTTACCTGTGTTGATTCATTAGCATGATCGATCTACAACAGAAGAAAATGTTTTAGATAATCAGCGGAGACCACTCTGCAGCAATACAAATAAATAAATAAAACCAATGAATGAATGAACAAATAAGCAAGAATGATGCTAGCTGGCTAATGGATAGCTAGACAGATAGACAAACAGATATAAAATCCACAGATTATATGCACTCATAACGTTTGCAATAGTGTTATGTTTTGCATGACATGTTTCTCCAGCACATCTACCTGTGAATTTTTGCTCAATAGTCCATTGAACTTAGTCTTTTAATATAGCAGCTGTAGAATATTGATCACGGTTCTGTGTCATATAATTTTATCTGCTTCCTGGTTCTCTGTGTCAAGTTAAGCGCAACAACTATTTCTTTCATTTTTATTGAACTTCCCAGTCCACAGGGAGTCCGAAATACATTCTTTCTCTGTTTGAATTTAACAAAGTATTAGATAACAAAAAAATCTCCTACACTGACTGAATATAATAATGGTGAAATGGTGAAAACAAAATAACAGTATTAGAATCCAGAAGGCCATCAATCTCAAAGCCCATAATCCCCAAATGTGCTCAATGCACTATTATTCATAACAGCTACTTGATAAAGAATTCCTGATCTGTGCAGTGTTCCTAAACAGTTATCATCCAAACAGTAGTGTACTGTTTTCATAGTTTGACTGACAAACTATGTACTCAGAAAAGCTGACATTTAGCACAGGAATCTTACTACAATATAAATGCCATATGTCAATTAAAGGTATCAGACACTGACTCTACAGCTATTCCTTCACAAATGAAAGGTAACAGAATGAGAATACATTATGAAAGTAGTAAAATTAAAACAAGCCTACTGATATTAAATGTGAAGCTGAATATGCAGTTTTTGTATGATTTCTGCCACTGTGCAATCAGACCATTAAACCTTTCCTTGATTAAACAATACACTGTCTTGAGGTTAACATCCAGGCAGCCATGAATATACTTTGTGTTCTTGGTGACATCCCAGCAACAAAAGCATTTTTCATTTTATGGCATAATCTCATTTGTGATAGTGGTATGAGCACTTGCATCACTGCAATAGTCACTTATACCCTTTTTGTACATGCATGTGCATGCATTCTCCCATATACTCGAACACGGACAACCATACCAAGCTTGCGAGGTCATACCTGTGTCTTCCTGGCACCAGTGTCCAACATCCTGGGGAGTGTCTGCTACCCACCCAATGCCCTGTTGTTACAATGGTAGCATGAGCTGGGTGGGAACCATTGTCCCTCTCTTCCTCCTGGATGTCTCTGACATCAAATGTCCAAGCTGCTAGTCAATCTTGGATAAATTAAATTATAGTAAGGACTTCCTCTCTGTACACCCCACATGCCCCAATGTACAGGGGTTATGCCTTCCACACCTTCACTGTTATATATTCACTCTGACTGCAATATTTGTGTTTGCATATAAATTAAACTTTATACTTCCTTCAAGATTGTGTGATCATTGATTTAGAATTTATAAGTAATGGTAGTGTAGGAATGCAGAAGGGGGTTACCCCCCCTGCAAAACTGGCACACAATATGTTTCTTGCTTTAAGTTCTGCTGTTGTGAAGTTATGAATGTGTGCTTCATGACTGACAAATAGTATACTCAGGATTGTAACAATTTGCATTTTCTGACTTCCTTATTTGAGATTTGTTTTCCTTTTTTCTAAATGTAGTCAGATTGGGTTCTGTAAGCTGATGCAGAGCTTATTTCATGCAAGAGGATCTGAGGTTAAATACTAACTGCCAGCCGCTGCCTGTGTGAAGTTTGCATACTCTACTTGTGCCTACAAAGGTTTTCACTGGGTACTTCAGTTGCCTCCACCCTTCCAAAAACATATTGGTTGATTAACTACTCTAAAGTGTTCATATTTTTATATTTACCTTTGCCATTGTGGCCTTGGTCATGTCTGAAAAGGGTCTGTGGGCCAGTTTCACTTACCAACTTATAAAATGGGTAAATTAAAAATTATGTAAAATGTGGATAGTTACATTACTTCT
Organism: Protopterus annectens; assembly: GCF_019279795.1. Classification (NCBI taxonomy): domain Eukaryota; kingdom Metazoa; phylum Chordata; order Ceratodontiformes; family Protopteridae; genus Protopterus; species Protopterus annectens. The sequence goes on along the minus strand of NC_056748.1, from coordinate 830,700,682 downwards.
CCCTGATTAAGTTAATATACTTTTGCCACATTCTTATGAAGTTCTTTTTATTTCTGTTTCATATAACAAGCATACTTAATGGTTGCTATACGGTGCCTGTGTATAGAAAATTGTATAGTTGTACTACGTAATGAGTCTGTAGCCTCCATCCAAGCTCACTTACCTGTGTTTAAAGTCAAGTCCACATGTGTAACATCACTTTTATTGTTATGCATGTACTCCCTAGAAAAATTGTACCATACAAATGGTGGATTTCCAGTCCTTCTTTTAATGTTCTCTGTATTCCTAAGTTAATTTCCAAATGCTGTTTGGGTTACTTTTCAAAAGCTTTAGCAAAACAGTTGCATAGTCTAGTAGGGACTTCTAGAAATTAGTCAGATGCAAAGAGAAAGCTTTGGATGAATGTTTTTCTAAACAATCTGTTCCTTTCATTACTTTACAGAATGTATATATTGAGGACAATATTGTATCATTAAGAATATCTGAGCAACTTACTGTAACGAAATGCATGTTACACAGTTTTAGAGAATGGGCGAACTGTAGATCACACCCTGAATGGAGAATAAATGATCTCCAGCAGGGTGTTAATCTATAGGTAATGCCCACTGAAAAACGAGTCGATCTCTTCATGGCAGAATATCAAGCTGCTGTGGAGTTCTGACTGAAAATAATCTAATGGCCACAATTATTTTACGCTCACTATGCAGCAAAATTACAGAAAGTGTGTGTGTGTTTATGTCTGTGTGTGTAAGTGTATGAGTGCATGTCAGTGAAAGTGGGAGCATCTGAGCTATTATTTTACACTTGCTAAGCCATGCTTTTGCTGTTTAGCAAGTGTAAAAACTTAATAAAACAGAAAAGTGTGCTGATTGTGTGTGTGTGTGTGTGTGTGTGTGTGTGTGTGTGTGTGTGTGTGTGTGTGTGTGTGTGTGTGTGTGTGTGTGTGTGTGTGTGTCTGTGTATATGTGTTTATGTTTCTGTCTATATGTGAGCATATGCCTGCATGACAGCAAGGTGTGTATGAGTACGAGATAGAGTGAAGAGTGGAAGCGATCCAGCACTGGTAGCAGTAAAGCGGTTTGCATACCTCTTGATCTTTTAGTTCAAATATCTGGATAAAGCCTAAAATAAAGGGGGAACAAACTCTCAAAAGAGGAATGTATTGTAAATACTTAATCAAAAAGTTGCTTGAATAATAGGTGTGTTAGCATGCATTTTCTGAAATGCAAGTGTGTGTTTGTGTGTGTAAGAGATAGAGTGAGATTGATGGCCAGTGGCAGCAGCAGTAAACAGGTTTGCATACCTCTCAACCTTTTAGCTCAAGAAATCTGGATAAAGTCTGAAATAAAGGGGGAAGCAAAGGCTCAAAAATAGGAACAGATTTTAAATGCTGTTCTTATAAAATTACAAAGTAGTCTGAATAACAGGATTTGTGTTATCATGAATTTTCTGAAGGAAATAAAGTCTAAAAGTCAAATGTATATCATTATTTAGTGAATTCAGTCCCCAATCATTGGCAACCAACCACACATTTCAGAGTAAGGCACCAAAAAATAAAGTAAATATCTAGATATTTAGAAAAAATGATATATTTTGGATGTAAAATTCTTCCTCCAACACCATTTATATATACTACAGCAACTTTGAAACATTATGTGAAGGAACTATTTTACATCAAAAATATATAAAAAAATATAGTAATCAAAAAAAAGTAAAACACAACAATTTTACGGACAGCCCATTCTCTAAGCGCAATAATGTTCTCCAGGGTGTGTGTTACTATGGACGTCTGTGGCGTCGGCCCTCAGAACACTCAGGAGTGGGTGCTTTTTCCACAATAATACACATCCTGTTGGACATTATTACTTGCTTAAAATACAGGCAGGTGAAAACATTTTATTTTTGGGAACTCCAGCTGCACTTTGAATTTACAGTTCTAGAACACCTTGAGGAAAAGGATGAGTGATGGCATAATATTTGGAATACCGTCTTACAGTGTTGAATCTCATTGCTGCAAATAATTCTCAGCGAATGGCTTTTCTTATCAGGCTTATAACTCATTGTATGAAGATCATATTAAAATGCAAGCTCTTGTTAAGAAGCACACTTTAAATACAGCAGTGTTGATGCAGACAATGATTATTCAACTACAAACAACAAAATAAACTTTCACATTTCTGTTTAATCTCTGGAGGAAGAACAGTCTAACCTGTTTTGTTTTTTATATTCTGCTACTTTAGCTATTGGATTCATTATACTTCTCAACCTCTTAGAGCAAGAAATCTGGCAAAGCCATAAATAAAAGTGAGACAAAGGCCCAAAGGTAGCGACAATTTTTAAATATTGCAAACTTAGAAAGTTGATAGAATAACAGGTTTTGCATTAGTATGAATTTTCTGAAGGGTATGAAGTCTGAAACTCAAATGTCTGTCATTATTTTCTAACTTCAATCTTTAATGATTTGCCACTAATTTGCCAGAAAACCACAAGTTTATGAAAAACAGACAAAAATATGAGGCAAAAATCTGAATATTCGACGAAAATCTGTACAGTTGAGAGGTATGGGGTTTATATGTAGTTCTTAGGCATGCAGTCCAAAACACCACTAAGGACTCTAGCCAAATTCCCGAATTGCCCCAGAGCACTGGCTGGTTAAATGAATTGCTCAGTCATAGAGTAAGCAAATGGAGCCTTAATAGCGTTAATCCTCTGTGCTGACATAGTAGACATTTATTGGCCCTCTACTATGTTCTTTTTGGAATTTAAAGCAAAACTGGCTAATTCAAAATGAACAGACTACACCCTCAATTTATTTCGGAGGCAAAAGTAAGACTTTTTTCTTTCTAGACAAAAGTTTTATGATTAACAACACCCTGTATACATGTAAGCTTATGCAGCAATATTTTGAAAGAACTTTTGTTGATGGCAGACTTACCAAACTATGGCTGTTTTTGTCTAAATGAAGAAAATCTTTTCATGAAGAGACGGATTCAGTGACTATTGCTTTATTTGTTATGTAGAAGTATTCAGTTTTGTTTCTTCAGCCATAATATGGGGTAAAATATTCATAACATCCAGGGAAAATGGACATAGAACACAGATATTTCATGCAGTTAACAGGCACAAATGGAATGGCTTACTTCCATGAAAAGTAGTGAGTGGTAAAAAGTTGAATGAATGATATATTCTTTAACAAAAACAATGAAAGTACAAACATAAAATTCCATATATACAAGGAGGGATTGGAATGTCATAAAGGAAGGGTGGTAGACTGATAAACACTGACTAAAGACAACCATATTGGTTAGATATAGGGGAAGAAAGAGAAGAAGGGACAAAACAGCAAAATGGAGGAATCGGACCTGCTGATTTTCTGAGAGGTTCTGTTAATATAAAGAAAGGGGCAGAGCCTTATAAGATGCTGAAAGAAATAATGCATCAAGCGGCAAGAAACGCGAGAGATAATGCTGTGAAGCATGAGAGAGAACAGAAAGCAAGGGGGTGGGAGTGGGGAATGGATACTAGAACTGTTAAAACCAAGTGAAAAAGATGAATTCTGGGGAAAAGTAAAATGAGCATAACTAGAAAAAGGAAACGTAAGTAAAGGATAGGAAAAAGTAAAATATGAATGGGGCACACAAATAGCTTATACAAACACAGGATAAAAGGCTCGGAGAACCACATCTTGAGTAATAAAGCAAAGCTTAAGGGAAGATAATGGGGTTTAGAAGGGGGATACATCTGCATAGTTATAAGGTTAGTCAGTAGTCTATGGTTAGCATTATATAATGTCAATATTCTTCAAGTAATGAAAGGAAAAAAGAAAATTGGTGCAGGCAAAACATGAGGTTGAAAGATGAAACCGAGTGGCAGGTAGAAACTTACAGAGTCCACATATCAAAGAAAGGAGATAATAAACAAATATTACAATGATAACAGAATTATTGACATAGGACGTAAATGGCCTTACAGATAAAGATAAAACAGAGTGCTGGGGAGTGTCAGACAAACAGTGACATTGCTGCAGGAAACATATCTTAAAGAAGCATAACATGAAGAATGTACTGAAAGGGAATTTAGGAGGGATACCATGTAGAAGCTGAAGAAGAATTTTCACATGGATAAGGAAAGGATTACCATTTATACATACACACACACACACACACACACACACACACATACACGCATATATAAAAAGAGCAGAAAAAAGATGCAGAAGGTAAACATGTAGTAATGACAGGTAACTGGAAAGGAGAACACATCACCTTAGGAAATGCATATATACTACCAAGAGCAGGGAGAAGAGAGTCAAAACATCTTATATCTAAAATAACAGAATATCATCAGTGAATTTTACCATTTGCAGGTGAGTGGAATTTAAGGTGACTGGAATTTAATCATTGCTACTAAGTTTGTTTGGACAAGACCCAAGGTACTTAGGTTAAGAATGGAAGGGAAGGGAGCCTGTTAGGAAAAAAATACTAAAAGTATATGGTCTATTTGATGCATTATCATAAAAACAGCACCAGAAAAGATATGTATTTTACTCAGGGGAAATATGATTCGTGTTCAAGGCTAGATAGAGTATATCTAGCAAAAGAACACAAATATTTGGTGAAAGAGAGGGAGACATAACCAAGGCTTCTATCAGATCATGCCTCCATAACGGTAATAACGTAAAGAACAATTGATAAGGTTAGACAGACAACACTGGAGGCACAGAATGGGTCACCTGAAAGGTAATGAGTAAAAAGAAGAGGTAAAGATAAGATTGGCAGTTAAGATTAAGAAGGTGATGGAAAGGGGTCTAAACTGTACTGATGCATGGGATAATATTAAGAAGGAACTTAGACAAGAAAGGCAATCAATAGAAAGGAAATAGGGAATGAAAATAATAACTTTACAAGGACTAAACTGAGATGCCTATGGATTTACAAAAGAGGGATAAGAATATTAGGGCAGAGGAAAAAAGGGAGAAACACAGGTTAAAGGATGAATGGAAAAAGTATTTGTGTCTAATTATTGAAAGAAAAAGGATGGTGTTGAGGCTAACATATTTTGAGAATTCAATGAAAGCAAAAAAATCTGGGTGGAAAACCTAAGGCAACAGAGAGTAGAGGGAATAATAATAAAGGTGAGAGACCCCAGGCCAAGATGACAAACAAAAAAATCTAGGTGAAATAAAAAAAAACTATTCACAGATTACTATGACGCACAATACATAAGCAGACAACTGACAGAGATTGGCAAAGAAATATACAGATATTCTTGGATGAGTGACAGCTACTAAAATTAACTTGGGGTGGGGTGGGGTTCAAGGTACATCTTTAGGTATAGATGGGATACTCAAAGAAAGGAAGGAAGCAAAACAAAGTGACAGTATAGTGGGAAAAAATATTTAAAAATTGTTAATACAGGATTAGATTCCTGACTCATGGAGATACCAAAAAAAAAAAAAGAGGAAAAGACCCAACTTGCCCTAGTTCTTACAGACTGAAAGTGGTCTTAAATCATCATTACAAAGTGTTTGTGGCCATACTAGCAGTGACACTAGCAAGGATATTATCAACAGTGAATGACGCACAATCGGATCAATGCAACTTTATCAGAGGCAAGTCAACATCTGATAACATTTAAGGGTCTCTATGGTACATAAACAAGGAGAAGGAGAAAAAGCCTCTTAGCACTGATGGCACTGGATGCTGAAAAGGTGTTTGACAGAGTGTACTGGGACTGGTTATGGGAGACAATGAGGAGAATATATATATATATATATATATATATATATATATATATATATATATATATATATATATACATATATATATATATATATATATATATATATATATATATATATATATATATACACATACAACAGCAGAAATAAAAGTTATAGGGAAACTCACCTGAAATTAAAATAGAGAGAGGAATCAGACAGGGTTGTTCCTTGTTGTAACTACTTTTAGCAATGTATATACATAATATACATATATGTATGTGCGCACACACACACACACACACACACACACACACACACACACACACACACACACACACACACATATACAATTTCCTTAACTGTGCAGCCTTTAACAGAAACTAAGATCATCTTATCCCACTTATCCCTAGGCCATTAATAACAAAAATATAATGGTCATCTCAGCAAGCTTAATACTAAATCTCAACATGCTTATGTAGTTTGAATTTACAGTTTTGGAATTATTAAACAGGTCATTTTTGGAGGTAATGCTACAGACTGATTGCTGCATTTAAAGGCTGTGTGATAGTGCAAACATGTTGCTTATAAAGTCAAAGGTCTAAGAAGTTCTCTATTGTCTAGTTTGGGTATGAGAAATATTTACAAACTTATTTAAAAATCAGTCATCGTCAACATCCTCATCATCACAACCAGCATCCTTTTCACCATTTCTTCTCCATGGGATTGGGGTGTTGTGCCAACTGTCTCCACTTATCACAGTTCAGTGTTACTCTCCTACCTTCTTTGACAGTCAGCTTGAATGTCACAGATCTTCTTTTCTCTCACATAATCCATCATCTCTTGGCTGGGCATCCTTGTTTCCTCTAACCATCTTCCTACCTCTCTCAAATCATCTTCACCAAATTGTGTTCTGACTTTTTGCACATGTGCCCTAACTCATGTAATTTGTTCTCTTTCCGTTCTCTGCAACTGGAGCTACTTTGGCTTCTTGCTCTGATGTAATCATTTATTCATCTGTCCTGCAACATTCAGCTACCACCCACCTCAGACACCTTCATCTTCATCATCTGTACTGTGCATATGTGCTCTTCCTTCAATATCTAGGTTTCTGTGCCATAGAAAAAGATTGGTTGCACAATTGTTTTGTACACTTTATTTTACTTTACTTTTCAGCTTCTTTGGCATTTTTCTGTTACACACTACCACTGACATTTTGGGACAGTTGGTTCCAGTACATTTGATTCTTGCTTTGACCTTCCTTTCTGTTTAATCATCCCTCCCAGATACTTGAAGCTGCTAACATGATGAACTACTTTCCCTTCTATCTCATATTTCATCTCCTGATTGCTTTTATTTGCCATGACAACCATCTTGTCTGTACTCAGTTTCATTCCATTTGCCTTTAGTTTCACATCCCATTTCCCTAACATTTGCTGAAGTCCTTGTTCAGGGTCAGCTTGTAATGTTGCATTGTCTTCTTGCAGCAGCTTTGTTAATTTGTCCACTCTGACTTGTTTGTAATGTAGTCAGCAGTAGGCTCAGAGCTGAACCCTGATGCCCATCCATTCCAACTGAGAACCCCTTTATGACTGTCTCTGAACACTGTCAACACTTGTGTTTTTGAGTTATTGTACTTAACCTGAACTTATTCTGCCAATTTTTCTTGGGATTCAAACCATCACAGGAGTACATAAATTAGTTTTCTTAGGACCTTGTTATATAAGTTCTCAGAGTCCAGAAATGCCCAAGATGGAAACTTTTCTCATCAAAAACTTCTTTGCCACTGTCTGTCTCACTGCAAACATCAGGTCAGTTATGTTCCATCCTGATTAGATTTTGAACTGCTCATCTCCCATCACACTTTTTACAGCTCTCTGTATTTGTTTGTCAATTATCCTCTCAAGTACTTTCATGCAGTGTGACAAGAGTCTCATACCTCTGTACTGCCTACAGTTGTGAATGCCCCTTTTTCCTTGTACATTGGCATTATAATAATTATTCTTCAGTCTTCTTGCATACACTTTTCTCTCCCTACTGCTATTTCTACCCTTTGGAGCCATCTCTCACCTTACGTACCCGCCATCTTGAAACTATCCACACTAACTTCCTCTGAGTCTGCTTTCCCTGACTTCATTTTTCTCAGTCTTGTCCTTACTTCTTGAAGGCTGGATTCTTCCCCATCAGTCATCATAGGCTGTGTCTGGGCAGTACAGATTCTGTGAGGTTTGTTTTATTTAGAAGTTGCTGGCAGTATTCTGTCCATTTGCATTTGATACCCTGTAGACTGGTAATGAGATTGGTGCTGACCACCTCTAATGGATATATCTGATGATTATTTTCTTTATATTTCTCTACTTGCCTTGTGACCTGATATAATTTCTTTGTGCTATCTGCTGAGTCACCATCCATAAGCTGGTAGAGTGCCTCCAAAGCTTTGTTCTTTGCAGTTACTTCTGCTCTATTAGCCTTTTTGTTAGCTAACCAGTATTCCTTCTTAGCCTAGACCAGTTTTCGCTCTTTTACTTTTACCTGCACTCCGTCTTTCTTTTGACAACTTTCTGGAAACCTGCATTCTGCTGCTAGCTTTCCTTATCCACCTTATTTCTATACCTGACTTGGCCGTATATATGTTCTCTAGTCCTCATACATGCTGTGGTGAGACACTGCTATTGTTCTTCAGTTCCACCTAGTTCCTCTTCTTCCTGAGATGCTAGAACTCTGCATTTCCTTAGACACTTGTGGTTTTACTCCAGTCAACTGGCAGCTTTTCAGCCTAGTCTCTGTTGACCTAACAGCCTTTTCTAACCACTGCTTGCAATCTATGATGCTACCTCAATGTATCTTACTAGGAGTAAGTCTACTTGAGTTACATGTTGACCATTCAATATTGTGACATAATCATATGCAATGTTGTTGCGGAATCTGGATGGTTAATTATCTGTCTAGCTATACGTATGTATTGCTTGGCAGTTATGGACATATGTTTTTTATGTTCCTGATGTAGGGCTAGGTTCAGGAAAGCTTATATAGTTTAATAATATTTTCTCACTTGACAACATTGTCATTATTTGTTTTATAATGTGAGGGGTACACTGAAGTGAGGTGGGATAAAACGGATAGTTTTTGCACATTTCTGTATGACTGGATACTCGCAGCAAACACTCCACAGAATTTTTATTTAAAGTCTTAGAAACTTGTACAGCATTTGTGCACAATTAGGACTCTCACAAAAACTGTTAGTAGCTAAATTCAGCAGTTCTTTGAAGTGTAGAACTGTATCTGCCATTGACAAAGCATCCAGTAAAATATCAAAGTAATCATGCTACATGTGGGGGGACAGAAAATTTGATACAGCTAAATTGTTAGGAATTATAGTAAATGTATAGTAGTCTAGCAGTGGCAGTGGTATTTGGGAAGGAAATTATCACCAGAATAATGCTTGAAGTATTTCCTAGTTAAACGTAATGTTTTGGGGTTAGTAATACTAATAAAGGAAGATTCATGGCTTCAGAGAGCAAGAATATCTTGAATAAAATAAAAATCTGGCAGTAGAGGAAGGGGACTCAATTGCCTTCTATATAGATCATGTTATAATAGTAATTTAGGAATGAAAACTAATTTGGGCAAAAATGAAGCCCCATCAGATATACAGGGATTGATTTGTATTACTCTATAGAGGGGGACACTGGGAAAAATGACCCAGTGCTGATGTCTGGTCATTGTCTGTGTTGGCTTTTCCTATTCACCCCATGTCTTCATGGGTTATCTTTGGTTGAAAACAATACCAACTTCATGGTGCCATTCACCATCTCTCAGCTTCTTTTACACTCTCTAAGCAAACACGAACTTCCACATATACTCAATCCAATGCTTTTTATAGCTTTAGCCATATGTACGTTGTGTGTGTGTGTGTGTGTGTGTGTGTGTGTGTGTGTATATATTTATGCATACACACACACACACACACACACACACACACACACACACACACACACACACACACACACACACACACACACACACACACACACACACACACACACACACACACACACACACACACACACACACACACACACACACACACACACACACACACACACGCTGGTGGTGTAGATGGATAAAGTCCTGACTAAGGTATAGCTTGAGGTCGATTAGTGTTTTGGGTGCTTGACAGTACAGACAGGAAGAACAAGCATGCCTACTCTGGGCATGAGGAAGTATGTAGGATGCGGATCTCAATGAGCTCTGACAGATACCAGAGGTCCAGCCTCTTATTTTAGGAGATCTAGGAGGTGGGTTGCTCTAAGGGCCTCATTGCCCACCCAATTGAACAACTGATATCAGCAATGTGGGAGGACTACAGCTTTCTGACAAATGTTGTGGACATGATGGCATATCCTGCAGCTTTTGATGTGATTCCTTGCACACTAGGTGTTACTAATCTGCATTGAAAAATTGAATTAACAAGAAACTGGGAACCCACTTGGCTCTAGGGTTATGTCAGGGATATGTTATGTTGGGGTATTGTGCAAGCATGGCAACCAGAAGCACAGCTAGAGGGCTTACTGGAGCTGGGGGGGGGGGGGTTTGAGGAAAAAATCCTTTGAAATGGATGGCCTTCCTATGCATGCATGTGTGTGTGTGTGTGTGTGTGTGTGTGTGTGTGTGTGTGTGTGTGTGGTGGTATGACATATTTTGGATGCTTAAAGTGTTTTGTCATGGTTTTATGACTAGCCTGTTACACCATCAAATGTGGGGTACAAAGTGCTGGTCTGCATCTTTGTTATAATGTCAAATGGTTTCATGTTAAAAAGAAAAAAGCACCCACATTTCTTTTCCACATGCCGATGACAGCGAAGTTTAATTATGATGTTTAACCTCAGTGACATCAACTGAGGGGAAGCTGTGGGAGGTGTCCACAGACTTTAACGGGCACAATTTGCCCATGTACAGAGAGGCGTCCATTAAAGTCTATGAACTGCCAACTTATACAATGTCATGAGAACATAAAATTTGTTTGGGCCATGGTTTTAATAAAATGGAATTTCATACTGAGAATGCATTTATTACTAAACACAGTTCAATTAAATAAGAACACACTTTTACAAAATCCATGTCAATGACAATGACATTTAACTCACCACATGCCACAGTGCAGTAGTAAATCATGTCAAGACACATTCATTTCAGGCCCTAAATTGTTTGTATAGTGCAGAATAACAACTTTGTAGGTAATACAGAGTGTTAAATCTTTTAAACACTTGCTTCTATAATCTATAGTTTGATTCTGTCAGCTTCATTTAACCAGAGAGTGTTCCTAGGTGGCCCTGAAAAGAGACACTTGTGTCCAATGGACCTACCTGGTTAACACATAAATAAAATAAACATACATTCTAAAATTGTTTCAGTTTTCAAGTCACTTCAAAGTCTGGTTCAAATGATTTCTTGGAAAGGATGTATATCTCTTGCAAATGCATAATTTTTACAGAAGTAGTTTGCATGTGACGTTTTTCACTCAAAAGATTTATAATCCTCGTATTATGCATTCTCAGCATGACATTCCACAGTTTTCATACAATATATAAGCAACATTTTGGTAATTATAATTGATGTCTGTAATGAAATTCCAGATATTTGGCAAAGTGCAGCTATAAGCCTTACAAAATAAATTACAATAAACTTCTGTCAGCTTATCTGCCATCAGTTGATGCACATTTCCTGAATGTTTCAATTGTAAATAGTGTGTTTTGGTAACAAAAATATCACATTATCTCTTCTACATTTTACATATGCTGGCACATTCTATAATTCTGGCATCTGTACCAGTAAATAAGGAAGGTGGTTCAAAGATACAGCAGCACAGTTATGTTTTCAGTAACACAACTGATACTAGGAACTGGCTAACAGTTTTTTTTCTTGCAGATTTCTTGCAGATTACTGCTAAACTATGAAAGGTAAAAAATATGCAGTTAAGAACTTTTGCAAAGAACTGGAGAGATTAAACCTTCTTCCTCAGTCCTTTTGGTGGACTGATCAGAATTTATTTACTTAGCAGCTTCCAGGATGGCACATTACTCATGCAGACACGTATGTTAAAAAGGGATGCCGTAAAGTGATACTGGCTGACAATTCATTTATTTTCTGGCCCACTTTCCTCATTGTATCAATTTATAGTTGTATTTGGGCTCATTTGTTGAATATCTAAATTATCAGTTGGCTGCATTCTCCATTGTTACATCAGTAACAGTTAATATCTTATTTTAAATCTTTTCAGCATCAACAGCAATATGAGAAGAACAGAAATGCATTTTATTCTCTTCGTGACTTACCTCTGTTGATTCATAAACATCATCAATCTGTAAAAAGAAGAAGCAATT